>NW_028281121.1:1065000-1237509 GCF_059751285.1 Brachycentrus maculatus | reverse complement strand
TAGTCCGTCCCATGGCGCTCGGTAGGTACTGCTCATTAGCCGATTAAGTTTGCAGAGCCGCTATCAGGAGCGGGCGATGGCGCAACGGACGTGACGTCACAGCGCGCGAAACCACCGGAATACTCAATTTTAATTTCGTCTTATTTAATTCTTGCACGTGGTTTCCGGTTTGATTCTCGCTGGGGTCACCATTAATTATATTTATAAAAACTAATAAAATAAACAACTATCACGCCCATCATCTCCGTAGGGGTAGGCAGAGAGAATACGACGCCACACTACTCTATTTATGCAATCTTAAAACGCCTCTTCCACATTCATGCATCTACTCATACATACCCGCCGATTATTTCGACTTCTGACCTATGTGACATACCTGATCATGCCAAGTTTTCTCGGTCTTTCTCTGCTTCTTTTTCCAACAACATTCGCATACTAATTATTTTTATTATTATCAATTTAATTTATGGTGAAGTACTTGCAAAGTATGATTTCTCACATATTTCAATATTTGGCTTAACCAATGGTCATGGAATTTACGTGAATTTAACATACACGACCTTTCGAGTAAAGGTATTATTGTATAATAAAACATATCGATGGCACTTAACTATCGTTTGATTTTGTATTTATAATAACTAAAAACCAAAATTTGTTGAATTAATTTTGAATATCACGATTGACCGTTCTACGTATATATTTATACCGAAATATACACATACAAACACGTAAAAATATCGTTAATTTTTAAAGTTTATTGATTTTTATTGATTTAATTTGCATTCACCTAAGTTTTGTTTTCTTTTTTAAGCTTTGTGTAAGCTTTGAGTCTGGAAATAAATCCGTTAACTAACATTATTTCCTCTTATTTTGATTTATCTCGTTCAAAGTTGAAGTCTCCATAGTAGATCGGAAACACCCTCACTCATTGCAGGATAAACTGCTTTCCATTCTATTCAGAGGAAGCCAACGGTAATTAATTAAAAACCAATATATATATATATATATATATATATATATATATATATATATATATATATATATATATATATATATATATATATATATATATATATATATATATATATATATATATATATATATATATATATATATATATATATATATATATATATATATATATATATATATATATATATATATATATATATATATATATATATATATATATATATATATATATATATATATATATATATATATATATATATATATATATATATTGGTCAAATCATTACCAAACAATTATACATTAAAGACACCACACTTATGTATCTATAAGTTCATTTTTAACAGGCTGTTAACAGTTCCTTTAGTAAAACGAATTATTTATTTTTAAAAAACGCAACCTTATCTTATCTGCGATCAATCCTCGTACTTTTAATTTTTACAAGCAAAGGTATCGCGTGTATTTTATTTGACATTTCCAACGAGTCAAACAATATATTTTCGTCTTATGTTGAATCAAAGTTCATAAATTATTTGCTGTTTTAGCAAATCAGACAATATATTGGATGTTCCTTGAACGTTCAATAGCAAAGAACAATGTAGCATAGCAGTATAGAGAATAATTTAGAAAGCATGGATGCAATAAATATGTATTTATCTGATAATTTCTTTATGATTTTTGTTGGAAACGTTGATAAGCCTATCGATGCTAGGCTACATTTATCCGAATTTTAAGTACATATGATAAAGAGTGGTGGTAATTTACTGAACCTCATATTTTTAACTGGATAAGGGTAGGTTACAGAGGGCCAGGTTTGGCGACGTAAACACTTTTTTGCGGGGTTAAATATCAACGTGATTATTTTATATGAACAAAATTCCTTAATATTTTAAAGATCTTACGACTTTAAACATGATTCAAATACTCTTAAGTAAGGACTAGCATGTACTTCGAAATTAATAGACTAAAAATACAATTTCTTGAAAATCTGCAAATAAATATTTCAAGCACATTCGTTTTTAAGATCACTTAATTATTTTTTTCTTTCGATTTTTTTTAACAAAATGAATTAATATTTTTTCAAAACATTTTTCTTTACATGTTGTTTTTCAACGCACGAAAGCGTGATATGAGCCTAATTCATGTATAATTTTTTTTTCATTTAATTTTATTGCTGTATCCCTTTCAAATATGCCAAAATAATACGAGTTTTTACGAGAAAAGAGTTGAAAAAATATATACAGCTGAGTTTTTCTTTTTATGTATTCATTATGAGCTTTAAGTGATCGGAATACACGAATACTCAGCACACAAATTGCATCATACTGTTTTCTCGTCAACACCGCATACCACATGTTGGCAACCCCAATTTACAGATATTTCCGGTCTCATGATCTCGTTCTTTGTGCTTTCACCATTGGTCGGATAGCGTTTCGCGTGCGGATTACCTAACTCATCTTTTGTTTCTACATCCTTTGGACAGACAAAGCCGATCCAGGCGAGTCCTATCGCCCGTGGCGCTGCAACAGCTCTGTGTGTACATTGTCTGTTGCCGGCGATGTGACATCTTTAGTCTTTAGGTCTGATATGACCTTAGATTGGTTGATATCTCTCTGGATGCAGCGTGACATAGATTTTTAATGGAAACTTGATTAAGTTCTTTAACCAGAAATACAAAACTTGTAATGTTCCAATATCTGTAAAATATTGTTTTTTCATATAAATATTGATCCAAAGTCATATAATAAATAATAGCATTGCTGTCTTTGAATTTATCACAACCTTCGCAAGTCACAAATTCTATTTCTTTTATCAGTATGAAAAAGTGATGATTTCTTCATTATTTTTCCTTCATTTGAATATGATACAATTTCAATGATATCAATCACTAAACAATACGAGTTTAAATAAATTTGTGAGATAAAGTACATTTCTATTGGAATAATGACGAGTTATCTCAGATCGTATTTCAACTAACAGATGAAAAATGAATCCGATAGAGCAGGGCGTTTTCAAAAACCTGTATATACATTTTTTAAAATCCGACTCACGTTGTAATTGATGGATCAATGGAAACATCATTGGATTTTTGGGGTGTTAACTGAAATGTTATATCAAGGCAAAGTGAGAAATCTTGCGTTGCAGATTTTTCGATAAAAAAATATTTTCAGCCTTATATTTATAAAGCAATGAAAATTGAATAGTAATACTATAACATATATGGAAAAGAAAATAATAGAGCAATAGTAGGTAGGATAGGATGGGAGTATAAAGGCTATGAATAGGGTACGCGGTGCTGATACTAATTCTCTTACATGTCCTTTGAGGATAAAAAGTGTGCACGTTTATTAAGGATATTTTATAATTATACACTTCTAAAAAGGTGTATAAAAAGAACTTTCAAAATGAATACAATATCGTTGTATAATAACAGTGAACGTTAGACATTTATATAAAGTGATCACTTAATACAGCGAAATACCAGGTCGTAAACCCTGAAATGGTCAGATATCCCTTCATATCAAAACAATAGGTGCTTCGTCTAACTATAGACACTGGTAATAAATAACAGTTATTCAAGTTATAAAAAATATAAGTTTAATCAAATAAACTCTGAGTTAAACAATTGATTGGTGAAATTAATTAAAAGCCAATCGAAATAAATTTGTTAATAATTCAAAGAAAGAATTTTTGAAGAAAAGCAATAATAATTTTCAAAGTTCGCCGGAAACATGTCAGAAAATTTTTCAGAAAATAATATTTCTCATAAAAGATTAGCAGGCCTCTACTGACAAGTATTTAAAGCTTAATTTCTGCAGGGGTGGACGAATTGAAAAGCTTTTTTCTTTCAGGTAAAGCCGTAAAGCGCAAAACGGAGGCTTTTCCAGTAATAATAATGCTTTTTAAATGTCAATTTTTCACATTTTCGACATGTTTCCCGACCAGAGCACACTTTGCTCATATACATTATTTTCTCAAAATCTAAATTGTAACTCCCCCTCTCTCTTCAAGTTATATTCGTGACATTTTAACACGGAAGGGATAATTTATTACCTTAGCCGCGTAGTGCTTGTACAAGTGTAAATTGTTTTTTCTTCGTTTTGAGGTTGATGCTAATCTGTAGCAGCACGTATTTAGAAGATAAAAGCTATATTTGGAAGGTACACCGGTGATACGCTTCTGCTTCTCGAACAATGTGCCCCTTGTGTACGCATACTAAACTGGTATCAAGCTTTTTTCTAGTTTCAGAGTTCTCATACTTTAGTGGTAAATACCGCAGTTTGTTCGTTTAAGTTTGATGAAAGTACTCTTTTATGTGGGTATTGAGAGAAATATTTTTGTTTTATTGAAATATTCAAACAGATTTTTATGAGAATTTTTTTCCAATATTACCGTGTTTTAAGTATGAAAAAAATATAATTTGGACAGAAATGTAAGTAAAATAATAATTTTGTGTTGAGATATTTTGTAAAATAGGCGTTTTCATTCAGGAATTGAACTGCAATTGTTAAATGTTAAAAATTCATTAGTGATTTCAATTTTATTCAATTTTAATCTGCATTATTAAAAAAATTAATGATATATGTATATTTTTATATTTACATATACACACATATATATATATATATATATATATATTTATATATATATATATATATATATATATATATATATATATATATATATATATATATATATATATATATATATATATATATATATATATATATATATATATATATATATATATATATATATATATATATATATATATATATATATATATATATATATATATATATATATATATATATATATATATATATATATATATATATATATATATATATATATATATATATATGTAAATATATAAATATAAATATATAAACACATGTGTAAGTTCATTTTATATACTTTATTTATTTATGTTTAAAATATCGGTTTAACTTGAAGAACTATGAAATGGTAGATATTAAAAGTACTGGAGCACCCTTGCCCCGATCAATTTGTAACTAACTCTGTTAACTATGTAAATGGGTTATTTTTGTACGTCACAGCTGTTAAATAATTTGAAACAACAAAACGGGTATTGCTACCTCGTTAGTTATAATTGACATATGGTGAACGAGTATCAGTTTTAGAATTCCGAAAATAGACAAACATATACAAGAGAACGATCACTTTACGGGCTAATTCGCTAAGGCATCGCAGTCGTTTCACATGCCGTTTGCGGCTTTGTGACCCTTAATTGCTAATAAGGGCACATACCATATCTGATGGAGGTGTAAACAAACTAATAGGTAGGCATAACAATAATAACAGGGGTGGCTTTTTGTACAACTCACCCCAATATTCAATCCCTCGGGTTCCGCTCGGGTGAAGATAAAGCTAACCTTATTAGAGAGTTTTGACAGAGAACTGAGGGTTTGGGGGCGAGATGTAGTTTGACGAATTGACTTTTTTAAGTGAATTTTAGTTAGCGCTAAATTTCACCCCTATTTCTGAGCTCACCTTCAAACGAGCCCTTCGTGATGAAAAATAAATAATATTAACTATTTTAATACTTAAGAACCTACGCAGCTAAGCTTTGAACCTTGTTTCAAAGGAAACTAAACGAATGATACACCTATCATGCATTCATTCTAATAGTAAGCAGAGAAAATATAATACTTGTGTGGTTTTTTTCATTATTTTTATAAATCCTTTCGTATGCATATGCACGTTGATTGTTTCGACCCCTAACTTGTTCACATTTAAGGATTTGAGATGCCTGATTTTTTATTAACCTTCTTTTACAAAATAAATGTACATTGGCGGTTTATGGCAAAAAAATCAATAAACTGGGTAGAATAGTGGTAAGTGCGCTTGGCTACTATGTTGAAAGTTTAATTCCCAAAGAAGTCAAAATTAATATAATTTTCACTCTCACTTTTTTTAATATCACCGAGAACCGATACCTAAAGCGAAGAACTTATCACCTTGCTTTCATGCGATCAACTATCAATATAACACTGCATTGATACTTCTCAGTGCCCCAAGCAAATTGGGTGCGGATATGGGTTAGAAGAAACCACAAACAAATCCAGCCATTTAAAATCATTGGTCAGTCGTGCTTTTTTAACTTGCCGATTACACTTTGTCTTCTTAACATACCTTTTTTGTTTCATCTTTCAAACACATTTTTTGAGATAAAACTTCTTTAATTAATTAATTACGTCATTAAGTAATATAATTTACATTTGAAGCACTAACTTAGTGATATTCCATATTATAATTAAAATGTAACTTTTTTTAAAAATTACTGTAAAGTGTTTTATATTGATTTATAGTGATTTTAAAACAAAGTTTTATTTTAATTTTATAATGAATTAATATTTATTTAAAGCAGATAATGTTTTAATAATTATTTTGTACGCTTTAGCATAAACAGTGAATTATGTTTTGATTTATATCCATTTTATTTAACAAAATAATAATTCGAAAATATTTTCATGATTAACAAAAATATGTTTGTAAGCTCTTTTTTTCAGTCAATTAACGAAATGTGTATTTTGTAAATTCATAACTTGTTTTTTTTAAATATTGGAGTTCAATATATTATTAATGCGTTGAAATGATTTTTGTTTACGGTGGGGAAATTCGATGCAAAAGTTTATTTTCCCTGTATATTTTCTCGAATTTGCATGACGTTCCGTTTAAACGCTTTGTATGGCGTGTAAACAATGTATGCGAAATAAATCAACCGGCGCTTGTCACAAATGATTCCCGTTTCGAAATAACATGCTGTAAAATGGAGAATTGTATTGTGGGAGTGTCCCATTGTTCCAGTGATGGTAATGGAAGGAAGTGCTAGAGCAATCCCATTCAGTCGTTAGCTACCATTATACTAATTTGTTTCCCTAAACTGCCCTTTAATACATTCATAAGTGAATGTTTTCTAAACACTCTATCACTACTTTCTTCGTTGATACTTACAGAAATAAAGGATCCTCAAAACAACTGTTGTTCGTATTTCATGTGGAGCTATAAATGTAATACGCATGTAATAAATTTAATATAATATATATTATATATAAATACGGTGTTAACTAGATTGTCATTTGAAGGTGATCAATCCTGATTCTTGGAATTTAGGATTCTTAGAATTTAGGATGGAATATATTTAAAAGGATAATTATGACGTAAGTGAAGAAGCTTTTGGCGAAGTACAATATTGCCACGTAGGAAGGGAAATCGAATGAATAATCGATCACTTAGATTGAGACGAGGAAAAGGAGAATATCAGCAATGACTAAGGCATTCGGGGTTGCATACCTACCCCCATACAAACTCGTTTAAAATGTGTATAATGGGAATCATTTGTACATTTGTTTGTTTATAATAGTTTTAATAATCTGAAGAAAAAACAATATTATGCTTTTTATAAAAATAAAAACATTTTCAAAAATACTAAGGAAATAGTGATCGCGTAGTAAAAATAAAAAAATATTTTAATTTACAAATATAAAGTAGTATTAATGATTGTGTAAAAATACATTTTAAATGTATTTATTTGAAAAAGAAATTCTCGAAAAAAGATAATATCTCAAAGAATTTCATTTACTGCAGCATTGATTTATTGTTTTGTTACTAAAAACATCGCTGTATTGCTCAATGTTTTCTTTTGATAATGTGTGTTTGATAATTGTGCTTAAAATTAATGGTTTGGATTTCTAAATGAAGCACTGTTTCCATATTTATGTCGCATTCAACTGAACATAAATTCGTTACTTTGAGTACTTCTGTCATACTCGCAAATGATAATGAACACCATATTCACCCAAATTCGGTAAGCAGAATACATTTATGTCAAAATCAGTAAATAAACATGTTATGGTAACTTCGAATTTGCGAAAAGCATTATTTAGATTTTTCTTAAAATGTGTGTTTTTTTGTTGTTGAATATATATATATTAAAATTTTGAAAACTTCTTGTTTACAATTTATTACCTGTTCTACATATATAATATTTCATTTTGTAAAATGCCAACAATTATAATTGGTTGAACTATAGAAGAACAAGCGAATTAAAAATATATGTTGATCATTATTTTAAAATTCTAAGATTTCATAGGACAGCCTCTAAAATTAGGTATGAAAATGGTACCACCTACTGGAGTGGTTTAGTTTAATTTGAATATTTAATTATGCAAAATAAATGCCAAGTTATTAAATAAATTAAGACATATGTTCTTACAATGGAATCATAAAAAAATTAAAGATTTATTTTTACATCTCAACAAAGATAAAGAAGAATATGGAAGTCTGGGTATAAACAGGGCATATGACCTATCATAGTTTGGTTAAAGGATCACTTTGCAAACGTGAAAAAAAATCATAGCCCATTTTCGTAGTGAATTTCAATAAAAAATTACAAATCGTGACAAATGTAACTTGTTAATTCAAGTTGGCTAGCAATAACTCAGTTCACAGTTCTCATATATTGTCATTGTCTAAACTTCTTGCATGTCTGTATGAAAGTTACAGTTCTTAACTTAAATCACTCCTCACGACTTACTTGAGTTTAGCTACTTCAAGCTCAAATGAAACTTCTTACTTCTATCACTGCTAATGACACTTGTTATATTTTGAATTATTTGCAACGTTTTTGATGTCACGAGGTGATGAATACGTATAATCGTTGCCAAATATTGCGCGAGCGAAAAATATCATGTCAGGAACTGTTTTGAAATATTTTTTACTTATTTTTTTTTTACAATAAAACAGTCGATCTCTTAAATTTGTAAAAATTGTTATATCACAATAACGTACACAATTATCACAAAAATAAACATTAAACATACATGGTAATTGCGAAAAAAAACTCCATAGAGGACTCTTTTAACGAAGTCGTTACAGAACCCGGTTTTTGGGCTCGATCATTCAAAACCAAATAGTGCACAAATTTGTTTTCGTAGTGCATATTTTAAGCTTATTCTAGTAACATGTGTGTGAAAATTTCACATCAAAAACGTAAAAAAATAAATACAAACTGAGAAAATAATTGTACAATATATCAGTTCAACAAATTTTAATTTAATCTTATTATTTTTCGGACAAATACGTAAAATATTTTGTTGTAATGTTATACGATGGGAAAATCAAGTTGCATAAGTGGAATGAAATTTTATAAGCGTCTTATAAATATTCGCATTTCAATGATTTCATATTCCACGAACAACGTTGTTTCACGGAAAATATTTAATAATATGGTTGTTTAGCAAGTACTTCGAGTCGAAATTTGCTCCGATGGCAGTTTATACTGTTTCGTGTACGTGCAGTTAGTTTTTTCCACAAGACATACAAATGATATACCGTTGCTATTTTCCTGAAACTGCAGGAGACGCTTTAAAATTTCTTTCTGTGATGTATTACCTCAATTTACATTATTGCTGTTTTATGGTTAAGGAATGCATTATTTACGTGCGCTATTTTTATTTCGTAAGATCTGCCGCTTTAGATTTATCGATTCAATTTTACCAAACATAAAAAATACTAGTAGAAAAGGAACATATAAAATTTTTGAATTGATAGGTTCAACAAATATCCAACATAGTTATAGTATGTGCTAAGTAAATGTTATTATTTCATTTTAATACATTTAATTTAAAACAAATATTATGAAAATCTCCTTAAAACCCAAAATGATTTAATGTTCCTTTTGATTTAAAATTTAATATATCAAGAAGGTATTGAAGATATGTATAAAGGAGCCAAGTTTTGGAAGGAAATATACTTAATAAATATTCACGATCAAGTTTATCGAATACTTCAATATGGTCAGGCCAGGAGTCGGAATAATTGGCGTTTATGTATGTGGAGATGCATTAATGTGGAAAAGGCAAAGAATATTTGCACAGACTGAGTGTGGCATTCTATTATCTATGCCTATCCATGTGGAAAGCGATGTGATGGTCAGTGACTTAGTCAAATGAAGATTTTATGTGTCAGCACGTAATTAAAATTAGAATACATAATTTTGATTATCAAATTTAACACTTGGTAGTGAAATTAACTATTGTGTGGCGCAAGTTTTGTTCATTATGCAGTAAAGTAGGCGTTTACGACCCACAGTATATTTCACAATCAAATATTCATTAAAGCTCTGTTTTTACGGGCTACAGCGCGTCTACAACACCCTGTTTTTATTGTTTTATTACCGTGCGATATTTGTACTCGTACATTAGGATTAAGTAGTATAAAATGTTTCTTTTCCGCTGCTGGATGTTAGCGTGGCGCTCGCGATATTTCACTGCAAGGGCAGAAAGGGGGTAGCATTATAGTTTATACGGCAGGTGTAGAGTGTGGAGAGATGCTTGTGACAATATTACTGTGTTTTATGGAACTCGTCTCGAAACATTATTCTTTGCTCGGGAGTTAAATGAGACATACCCAATAAATTATAAGAATTTTTTATATTGTTTTTATTTTTTTATTTTAATTTCTTTTGCATTACATGACATAAATTGAAATACAAAAAAATATGAATAAAATATAAATATAAAAACATAAAAAGATCCCACAAAGGCATGGCCTGTATATGATATAATGTAATTTATGTCATAGTTAAGGGTATTAGGATAAAGGTATTATAAGTAGAACTCGAATAATACTCGTAGTGTTTATATAAAATACAAAAAATATTTGACTGCCAGAAAACATTTTTTTTTTTAAATTAAATTAAAAACTTAAAAACATAAAAAAAGATAAAAAATTGAAAAGTAAATTGTTATCAAGCATGTACTATAGAAAAAGGAGCTTAAATATGTCTAAACTCTCAAATCTCAAATAAACAATTTAAGCAAAATTTATCGTTTCGTAGACGAAGGTGAGACGTAAAAATTTGTAAATCTAGTAATTCGAAGGTATTTAAGAGATGGATAAGTGATATTTTAGATTATTTGCCACCATATTCACATAAAATTATTGATCACAATAATTTATTTTTTCTTTCTTAAAATCTAGAACCATTAAATAAACACTTGCAATTTAAATGAACGACTGTTTATCTTCTATCTACAGATATTTCAATGTTAGCTTTTTAAAGTCCTTGTAATTCGGTGCTTTAATATTGACTTGTACAATTGGTATTTAAATAATTTATTCAACATATTTTACTTACCACTATCATTCCATATTATTTTCAAACAATACATTTTTTTACCAACTTACGAGCAAAAAAAAAATCTATGCGAAAAATTTATACATGCTTATTACATATACGGAGTAAAATCCAAAATTTCAATGAAAGATTTGTTGATTCAAATATATTTTACAAAACTAAAGCAATAAATTTTCTAAAATACGTTTTGAAAGTTGTTTATATTTTAATTATACACCGTACTAAGAGATGATTCGTTTGTATCATTTTTATTATTTTGAATGTAAGTCCTTTAATTATTCATTGTTTAGACATCATTTACCCATTTTTAGATTTCGTTGAATAATTTTAATTACGCTCCCCACAATCTTATGCTTATAAATGTTAAGAAAAATAATACACTTATAATGACTAACACTTTTGCATTTACGTTATTATAAACAATCAGAGAAGAATGTGCCTTACTCCCTTTGGGAGACTGTAGAGTCAAAAACGATTTGTAAATATGTATAATTCATTATCAATTCACGTAATTTATCTTTTTCAGAAATTGAATTGCAAACCAGCCTAAGTGTAGCCAATTGCAATAAACTACTTAACGTCTTTGTAAGATAACAAACGTTTGCAGTGGGGCCAAGTATTCGTTACACAGTGTAATAATATTATTATAAACACGCTCGGTTACTTCAGTGTGGAAGCGCTACACAGTTTTATCTTTCGCGTGTTGAATGGTATTACTTACAACCAGGTGCTAAAGGCTGTGTTGACAATATAGAAGTATAGACCAATTTGTTTGTTTACACAATCTTGTGTAGTGTTGTCGTTCCTCACCTTACCCTGACACCTTAAGAGCCCAGTAAGCTGGGTCTTCTTGAGTTGCAATAAACGCCAGGGTAATTAAACCCTTTGCAATTATTTAAATAATTTATAAATAAAATATGAATTGGAATCAATGGGGAAGTTTTATTACATATGAATATTTGTAAGATAATTTAATAACAACGTCGAATCGACGAGGTGTTCACTTGATTGTTGATTATATGAAGACAAGATCGATCCTGCACTCTGGATTATTAGCTCTAGGACTGGAATACAATGTTGAGGAAATAGAGAAACTAATAGAACCTATAATTCAGAAGAAGAAATCATGGTTACGAGCATTTTCTAGGGAATTTGGAGTTGTATACCCGTACTTACACAAGATTTACATACAATACAAGCCAGTTAAAATTTGTAAAATCTATTGAAGAATGTATTTTGCTTGAACGAATGAATTTTACAATATTTTCTGATAACACGCATTTATTTTTGTCTTACTTTATTTTGAAAATAATTATGAAGTACAACACTTCAATACTTCCATTTCTTCGACACCTTGTTAGTGCATAAAGACGAAAGCAGTTTTCAGTTGACGATTAATCATATGGAATGTAACATGATTAGTTCCGCAGTCGATATTTTCGAAAAGGAATATATTTGATGGAACAAACGTAATAGAGTTCACCGTAAAGGACATTACTTCTGTATTGGAAAGGAAATGGAAAACGAATTATTAGGTTGGAAAAGGAGAATAGCAGTGCGTTTAACGCTCTTAGTAAGGTTGCATATCCATGATCGTGCTAGCTTGTTTTATCGTCTATCATATCACAAGAATATAATCCTTTGTAACTATCATGAAACAAATCACCATTTTTCAATTAAATAAACATTAACTCCATATAAAAATTGAGAAACAACAATGGGTTTTGCGAAAATAAATTGCCAAAACTTGTTACTTTAAGTACACAATTTAATGTGATTTCCTCAATAGATTTCAATAAAACGAATAAATGCTCTGGGCTGTTTAAAGTT
Source organism: Brachycentrus maculatus (assembly GCF_059751285.1). NCBI lineage: Eukaryota > Metazoa > Arthropoda > Insecta > Trichoptera > Brachycentridae > Brachycentrus > Brachycentrus maculatus. Next base: position 1,224,544 of record NW_028281121.1, on the reverse strand, counting down.
TGTAAATTATTGGACTTGTGGGATTTTGGCTGAAAGTGTTCTAAGGTTTGGCAGAGGTATCTCGCCTGGAACGTTCCGCTCTCACGCTAGTAGTGGTTGCAGTGTCTACACTGGGAAGCCGATTTATTTATAAGGCGAAATTGAACACAACCGATTGAACAGTCGCCATAAAATAGACCGCGAGAAAATATACGATAAAGAGGGCCCTCCTCGCCTCGGCCGAGACAAACGGCGGCACGATTCTCTTATTTGTTTATTTTAAGGAACAACTGGGATTGTTTATTGGACGTGCCGCTTTAGCACTCTCCCCCTTCCTCTTATTCTATCTACAAGTTGTATCTCCCTCCTGCTTAGTGCCGTATATCATAGCACTATTGCGGCATCCGCTTTTGACAGCCCTTCGCGCGAAAGTATTATTTGCTTCGGAATCCCGCCATGTTGTGCGCCTAGATTTTTTCAGACACTTTCGAATCCCTGAAGGGTGTTGTTGGAAATTTCACTGCCACTATATTTTTTCTACTTATTAAAAATAATTTATTACTTTCATGTCGTAGACTCAGACACAAATCAGCTCGTTTTTTTTATTTATTTGTAAGTACATGTTTGTCTATGAAATTTTTCCTTCTTTTAATTTAGTCTCACTTTTCTACATCACATCCTGGGCCTCGATTTCATATAGAAATTAACCTTTTTATTAAGAGATATCTTTAACATTACAAATGGATATTTCTGAATGACTTTGGTATTATTAAACCAGTGAGTCTTCAGTCAATGAGTCTTCACAGAAATTAAATTTTACCAAAAAAATAAAAAATAAAAACCATATTGTTTTCACCACATTTTTATATTGATATCTCAACATAGATGAATAAAATCTTTACATACAAGTACATAAGAGGTTGTTAGCCATGTAAATGCCCAGACTTCAATATTCTTCTTCACTTACATTGAGCTATCAATATTTAAAAAAATAAAGCTTGCAGTTTAAATTGCATACAAATAACGTATGTTAATAATATCAAATTAAAATTATTATGCGTATTTTGATAAGAGTTTACAGTGAACTTCGACAGAACGGTACATGGAAAACAAAAAAGTTTTATGGATTTACAAAAACAGCGCGAAGAAAAGAAAATCTTTACTGCTGTAAAAACAAACGGTGGCAAACCGAGAAACATGGCGTCGTATATTTTTAACTACATCTATTTATCTTGACCGACCGTATCCGCGGTGTAGTGACACATATTTCTGTGTTTCCTTTATGCTTTCTTCCCTATTGTTTACTGACATACAATTTTGAACTATGGCTCGGATTTTTATGTTTTTCATCGCTTTGTATTCCGTAAGCGCAAATCGAAAGCCATAAAAGAAATTGTGAAAATAAACGAAATGTATTATGCGAACAGACCGTATTCGGCGCCTGATATTTTGCAACAATGGTCAATGAAATATGTTAACGTATTTTAATCCAGTAGATAATATTAAAAATATTTTTATTATTTATTCATACATCAGACACTAGATAATTTACCCTGCTGATGAAATATTAATATTATAGATATTATACTTAAGATAAAACATTTTTTTTTTCACAATTTAAAAAAAATTATTTACCGAAACAAACATTCAGGTATCAAGAATTCTGTGAATGTTGAATTTTTGTGTGTTTAAACATTTGTTATTTATTAAATTCATTTAATCCATATGGAGACTACGCGTAGACGTGTTATATTTTATCTTCACGATGGTGGATTATTTCGTTTATTTAAGATAATTTGCGTATGATTTTGAGTATATTTTGGTTAAAACCTTGTAAATACATTAATATTGGTTGTTTCTCTCAAAAAGATTGTCATGAAGATTCAGTGTGTACTTACTTGCACAGATTAGGATATTTTCAAAATGTTGTTAGTATAATATAAAAAATACTATAAACTCCCATGATTTAAAAAATCTCGCAAGCAATAAGATGTGTAATTTTTAATATATTATTAGATTAAAACCAATATTTTTAGCTTTTCCACTTTTATTTTAATTTGACCAGCGACCGGGTTTCGTCGTTACCGACATCATCAGACTGGTCAGACCAGTCTGATGATGTCGGTAACGACGAAACCCGGTCGCTGGTCAAATTAAAATAAAAGTGGAAAAGCTAAAAATATTGGTTTTAATCTAATAATATATTAAAAATGCAATTCCATCACGAAGTGTCAGTGGATAATATAAATCTATTAATAAGATGTGTGTTTACTTTTAATTGAAATAATCTCTCTAAATATTGATTTTAACTAACCTATGATTAAATTTAATAATTGCATAATAATAACATAAAAAATGGTATGGATATTAAATATCACGACTAGAATGGTGTTACACAAGCGAATAATGTGATCACTTAAATAAGCCGATGAAGGGTTGCAAACCCTGTAAATAACCACACACTCTTATATTTCTTTTTCGTAGATGCGTTAACTTCTGTAAGACCAGTCAGCGCAGCGTTAATTAAATTAACAAAAAACGGTAAAAAAAATATACAGGTACCTACATATATGATTTATAATATTATTTGGTAGGTATGAATATAAATTATATTACAATCACGATTTCCGGTAAAATTAACATTACATATCATGATAATTTTAGCCAATTAAGATTTATTTCTAGATAAGAAAATTAAATTACTTTACGACTAAAACCTACAGGGAATCTGGCGAAATAGAAATATATTTTATGCCACACCTTTGCTTCGATTGGCTAGGAAAATATAGGCCACCGAATCAGAAAATAATTGTTTTTTAATCAATTTCCTTTCGCGTGGTTGATTTAAAAATACCTTTCTACCAGGGGTGCGTTTCGCATTGAAAGTGAGATGGTGCCGGTCTCGATAAATAGTCTTAAGGCGTCACTTCAGTTCCAAGACGAGTGTGCTTGTTTATAATCAGATGACGTAAATTACAAGTTGTTTCCTCGTTCGGCACTATGTTAGGTTTTCAGTCAAATCAACTAAGTGTCGCGTAAATTGTTCGGCAGCGACAATGACGGTGTATTTTGTTTCAGCTGATGGGATGTCTTCCACATGCGGGAAGGGTGTTTTATGGAAATTACTCGGTAATTGAAAGCAATATATATATAATTTCAACATTTTTGGAAGATTCCACTCAAATCCGTCTCGGATAGTTAATTAAAATGGGCGAACCATAAATTTACATATTCGTCTTTTGAAATATTTTTTACCTATTTTGTATTTTAAAAACACTGTTTTCTTTGTGATATGGTAATACAGCACTCTCCTTATCGTTCATCATTTTTTACAGTGTGGTATACCACTTAAAAACTCTACTTCACGACTATCATCATGTCAACTGTAGACGAATCTATGAGACCTGATGGTAAGATGGTTATTCCGATACCAGTAGTTAATCAATAATCGACAATTAATCTTTATTTTATATTATATACACACTTCAACAACTGTGATGACTCATTTCAAATAATAATATAAGCTAGAAAAAAATCAAAATTAAATAAATAAATGATAAATATTCGATTTTCATTATATTTTTTCCATCACATTCATCAATTAGATTAAAATCGAAAGCTATTTTCGTAAAACCAATTGTGTCATAGTTTATTATAGATTTTACTACCTCAAATTTAAAACTTATTTCTCTTAGATATTTCCCAATGACCATAATGTGTTGAAATTATTTGTTCAAAAATTTTTTCTATGCCTAATAAAAAATGGCGTCATTTGAAAAAAAAAAGCATAGAAAAAGTCGTGTTTTCAAATTGTAATAGTGTTCCATATATTATTTTATTGTACTATCTAACGATTCGAATGTGACCCTAGAATATTTTACTCTATGACTTTTAGGTAGGATTCGAAAATTCAAGATTATTGATTCTTATTTTGAAATTCCTTGCGTCAGTGTGGACAGAACAATTGGATTTTTTTTAAATATCGACTATAACAGTTTGGTAGCCATATTGGATTTTCCTCAAGAGAAATCTGTATTGAAAAAAATCTCGGACCAGAAGAGGGGGATTATTCATTTTGTGTTTTGGACTTAAACCTGGTGTTTTGTGTTTTGGAGTAAAATTTTAAAACCTGACCCATTTAAAATACTCTCCCCAAATAGAAGCGATCCAATCAAACTGGCTTTTACACAGCAATTGATTACCCATCGCGTTTTGCAAAAAGATGTTTGAAATAAAATCGTTCTCTCGGTTTGAATTATTTGTACAGGAAATGCCAAATAAATTGGCATTTGTTTTATAAATAGGTACTTATGAATTATATAAAAACATTAATTGTTGAATTTTATTTAATGTAAAATCGAAATGTTGAGAAATCACAACAAAACAAATGTAGAAAAAAAAACAATTTCAATAAATCTAAAAATGGTAATAAAAAACTAAATCAAAAGTCAATATTTTAATTTGCAATGTCTGTTAGCTAGACCATGTACTTCGCATGCCTACCGAGAGCCTCAATCAAGCTTGTCTCATTTACAAGGCATCAGGTTCACGTCGTCCAGCACGTCCACTGCTGACAATCCGTCGGCAGTTCTCGTCTGAACATCGGGACGTGGATCTGACTTAGGATGATGTAAGGGAGCTGACAGAAGAACCCGGAGTCGGTTTGTGGACTCCATATGCTCCACATAAGGAACGGATACAAATAAATAAAATAAATTATCTGGGTCAATTAAATGAATTATCTGTTTTTTTAATATCTCTATATAAATCTTTTTCAAAAATGGCCAAAAAATCTAACAAAACTGCAATGATCTGGGCAATTTTATCTATTTACTACATGAACGAAAAGAAACGTAAATGCAAAATGATTAAAATATTTCCAATCGAGATTAGGACATTAAAATCAGAGATCGAATAATTAAATCTCATTTATTTTTATGTTAACACATACATTCAGAATATTCATTACAAATTAAAATTAAAATTTTATTTTTAAGCTTAAAAAGTATAAAAAAGAGCTGCACACAGCTTAAGTTATACCCCATTTAAAATCCACTTTGTCGTTTAATCACAGCCAGACGATTTAGATCGTTGAGTTTAATGCAAACATTTTTTGTGCGTTAATTTGAGCACAAAACTGCGGAGGGACAAAATGTATTCGGAGATTATCGTGTAGAGGGGGGTTTCCTATCTTTGTGCTGCAAACCTTAAGTCCCCCTATTCTTCGTCTCACCTACTGATTTATCTGCCACAATCTATGTGTCTGGAAGCAACAATTCTTAGTTACACCTTAATACTCAACATTTACTTTAAAATGGCAAAAAATTGAGAAAACTGTATATATGCTTCACAAATTCTCAACTGATGGCAGCGAAAATTATACATCTCTCAAAATCACAACTAATATATATAAAGAATCCTTGAAAAGTGCGTATTTTAATTTGTTTACTTAATACTTAATATTAACATTAAAATGACATAAAAATTGAGAAAACTACCTGTTTATACTTCACAAATTCTCAACTGATGATAGCAAAAATTACACACCTTTCAAAATCAGAGCGAACATACGTAAAGAATATTACAATGGTGCATATCAGTTTAGTTATTTTAACTTATTTTTCAGAATAAAATTTACGTCGCCATGCTTATTGCTGAGAAGCAATATCTTCCAACAAAACTTGTGCTACTGGTGAAAGTTTGGACCTTATACAGTCGTTTGTGATTATTAAATTAACTAAATAAAAAAGGCAGAAAGTGCTTGTAAATAAGTATCAACGAAATAATATATAAATTACAATTAATTGAAATACGAAAAAACAAATAATTTCAACAATTTTTTAATAAAGTGAACTGTCAATTGAAGACAGTAAAAAGTGTAAAGAAAGTAATCTAAATATCAAAATTTAATGCAAAACGGATTTTTAATAATAGGCAAAATGGTGAACGTTACACAAATGCATATGGTGATTACTCAACCCAGGTCGTATACCCTAGAATAATCAGACTTTTGCCTTCTTTCGTATAAAAAATAGTAAATGCTTCGTCTTAGTTAAAATACATATAATACATGTGGTACCAAACGAGTATTGAACGTTATGGCTTTCAAAAATGTTGTTGATATACACGTGAATCGACATACTTTATTTTTATTCTTGGCATTTGTTTACATAATTATTTACTATGGTGCTTTCGTTAAATCGTCTAACGATTCCCTCAAAACGGAATCTGTTGAATCTGAGAAAGCATAGAAGACTGTAAATCATCGTACCTATAAGATTTTGTATTGACTGTGAATTTCAATATCAATGATACAAATACTCATCATAACATGTTTTTTTTGTACACATTTAAAATGATATCACAGATATATTATTTTGAGAAATAAAAAGAGTCTGTTTTTTGATCCACTCACATTTTTACTAACAACCAACTAGTTTCGGCAACAACCTGTTGCCCTCTTCAGGGTTTAATTTTTGACTTAATTAAACCCTGTCATAAATTAAACCCTAAGAGGGTAACAGGTTGTTGCCGAAACTAGTTGGTTGTCAATAAAAATGTGAGTGGATCAAAAAACAAAACCTTTTTATTTCTCAAAATAATACATCAATATGATCCACAAAGTTAATGCTTTCAATATACAAAACATAATACCACAGAAGTTAGTCCAGAGTATGTTTTATCTCCGGAAGTTGTCATAATATCTCAATAGTGTTTTTTGAGTAGATATGCTATTTTTATATAATATATTTCATCTTACTACATCGTAGTACATATTCATCCCTGAAAATGACAACACACTTCGCTCACTCCTTTCAAGAACGTCATAAATCAAAATACTTGATTTTTCAGGAGAACGTTTTTAAAGTAATAATATAATACTTATGTTTTAAAAATAGATATATAGCACTTTTTAAAAATTTTACTGTGCAACAGATCATTTTAGGTAAAACCTGAAGGTTTTTTCTCCTTTTGAAAAATATGAAGTTTATTTAAAAAAATAGTTAACAATACCTTTTCTTCAAAATGCAAAAACAACACTTTCTGCCCTGTAGCGTGTAAATATTAAGTTAATAATATGCCTCTTTTGCTGGGATATGGTACATTTTTTGGGCATTCCGAAAACATGAACAACTGAAAATTGACGATTTTTGATTTATGACGTTCTTGAAAGGAGTGAGCGACTTGTCAAAACTGGTTGAGGAAATGTGCCAAAAACAAAATTTGTTAAAAAAATATTTTGTAATATTTCAATTTTATATTTCGCGACATACGCTTGACCACGACCCGATTTCGTAGGTATAAAAAAATACATGTGAATTCTTGTTACAAACAATACAATTTAATGTCTCACACTATTGTTAATTGAAGCACCGTATTGCTATTGTATTGTAGATTGTAAATCTAAGCGCTATCCGATACCATAACTGTTTAAGGAGATACTGCGATTGTCTGCGATAGCTTTCATTTACACTTGAACATTCTAATTTGCTGATTGTTTCCGCACCCTTTTTCTCGGTGCACTCTTAGCGCACTCGCTTACGGTAATTCCAGAGTTGGGTTTCAACTCTTATGTTGAATTTACAGCCGAGAGATTTATTTTCATTCTTACTCGTAGGAAGTGGGGTGAGAGTAATTCAAGACAAACTTACATTTGTAGGCAATTTACTTTGAGACTTCCCAGTCATGGAGGGGACTATTTGTTTTCATTAAAAGATGGTGCGAACTCTACGGCTCCTGGATGTGACTCAAAATCGTGATTGAAATTATTCCACAAATTCACATATTGTCAATTGTAAACAGTTAATCCATCATTAGTCAAAGCTATTTAAAAATAAACAACCCTTCTTTTGTAATTTATATTTCGCCTTATTTATTAAAAAAATTATTGTGAATAAATAATGTAATATTCTCAATATTATTAATATTTAAAGCATTTACTTTGTAGTAAGTAATTTTTACTTTTTTATTATTTTTTTTTCAAAAATGTTAGTAACATGATTTAACCATTCAACGAGATTTTTATGTCTACCGGTTTCGAGACGTACCCGTCTATTCATCAGGTTTGTGTGTTTGTGCTGCATCCCTTAGTGCATGTTGGTCTTCGGGTCGACCAAAAATCGCACGTGTTAAACATTTTGTGTAGTTTTAAGTGTGTAAATAGTGCTATGGTAGTGAAAGGTAGTATTGTTTGCATGCTGTGGTAGTGATTGTCCTGACGAAGAGACGGGTACGTCTCGAAACCGGTAGACATAAATATCTCGGTGAGTGGTTATATACTAATGTAAATAACATTTTTGTAAAAAAATAAAAAAAAAGTAAATATAATTTAAGTTTTGGATTGACATTTTTAAGTGGAACTGCATTTTATGTAATAAAAGAACAACCATTTAGTTATTCCCCACATTTATTTAAATTCACCAGTGATTAGGTTTCGACTTCATTGTGCCGGTGATGATGTCGGTCAGACTAGTCAAAAATCATACTCACGAGACAGGGGTGAAAAACCATAAATTAATAGATTTTTTTCTGAACAAATATAAGCAGTGTTATATTGAAATAATAACATTTAAAATAAAGCAAGCGTTTTATGCATGATTTTAAATTTATTTATTAAAAAATAATGGATTTGTGCAGTTACATTTAACTCTAGACTATGGATATGGATATAGACTTGTTTCAATGAACCTAAAAATGGGACTATCGTAAAATGTACGACGATAAGAAAAACTCACCTGACGAGATGGTTTGGATGTTTAGAATAAATGTAGCTAAAAAAATAGAAGAAAAAGAAAATTAAGGAAAACTTGATACTGTAAAATATTATACTTAAAAATGTAATATCTTATACTTAAAAATGGACAGGTCAAGATTTAAAATAATGTATGGACGGGTAAGTGTGAGGAGATGCATGAATGAAGAAGAGGCAAAAATGTTTTCAAGGACAGACTGGTGTGGTTTTCTATTCTCTCAGCCTAGAGAGCAAGCGGGAAGGATAGATAGCAATTTTTAAAGAATATTTGTTATTTCTTTTTTTTTTAATTAAGTGATTGTGCCTTAGGATATCGGAACTTATATTTATTTTCTAAGGCTTTGTTAGGCTTGTGTGAAATCAATACCAGCTATCCCAATTTTTTTTATGTGATTTTTTTAACACCTAGACTTAAATATAAACATTTACATACAATTCAATATATAAACATTTCTAAAAATTGCATCTAAAAGATGGGCCATTATTGAAGAGATTTATAACGTCTCCTGCAGCCGAGATAACTGAGAAAGCTTTTCTAAAGGGGGGCACTTAAAGCTCGAGAGCAGAAGCTCTAAGCTCAGTCAACTTGGAGATAACTTGTGTGACAATTTCAAGACTTCTTCGGCGAATGCCAATCTACTTACTGCTAGTTCTCAAAGCCTGCGAAGAAATCTTTCCGCTCCGTGGCGTGAAAGCTTCTTAAATATCAAATTTCTTAATATCATCTAAGTATGTAAAATAAAACTATTTTTCCATCTTATTCTATCCTTTTTCTGACACTTTTTTGATAGGTTGACAGATATAAGGCTTTTAATGGTAATATAGATGAAATATTTTCTTCCATATGAAAATGGGTATTTGGTTACAATATGAGGTAGTTAAATGATTAAAGAGAGAGATGATTTAAAAATATAACAAAGCTTGATCAAAAAAAATTATAACGGCCCATTCTGACATACAAAAAAGAATCGTATTGAAAAGTTGTAGATTAAAAAAATTACTTATATTTCTGTTTTAAAAATAAAGTTAAAATACTTTTGTGTTGTATATTTCTGTATATTATTGAGGCCAGTATTATTTCATAAAATAATGAATTTTCATCACCTTTCCTTCCGATTTATATAGATAAGCCACTAGTTTTTGATAGTGACATATGAATTTAAAATAAAATATATATTCGTTCACAAACAGATAATTTAAAATAAATAAAACAATGTAAGAAAAAAAAAAGTGTAAATTTGGTTCGTAATTTTCTTCTCCTTGGTATTATTTTCGCGAATCGTTTCCTTAGTCACGATCGGGCAGTATAATGACAATATTGAGGGTTATGCAGCCACAAGGAGATAACTTTTAATGAAACTGGAAGATTGCGCATGTGTTCCTTCTGAAATACAATTTCTAACTTGATAAATAAAACATTGAACTTTGGATAAGCAAAGTTTGTGGTAAAACTCCATACAGTTTCACTAACGGAACAAGGTTTTAATTAAAAACATGATTCTATAAAATAATCTAATTCAATATTGTGTATGTATCACCGTATGCATTAACATGTAAATTCTATGCTCACTAACAATAATATATGAATAAGTTATTCCTACAGGATTTTATTATTATTATTATTAACTTTAAATAAGCAAATGTCTTATTATGTTGTTGTAAAGGTTTCTGGGTTCAACTACACTCCAACACAATTTAATTACAATTTGTAATAACGGGCCGCTTAGGTCTACAAAAAAAGTATCAAATGTAATTTTGAAAAATTACAAAAATGCTAGTAATGTTAGTATACGATTACAACCACTCACCAAGATTTTTTTCTGCAGGTTTCGAGACGTACCTGTCTCTTCGTCAGGACAATTACCATACCAGCATGCAAACCATACTACACGTCACTACTATAGCACTATTCACATATTTATCTGGTTTATCGGAGGACCAAAAACACATGTGATTAACGTTTTGTATAATTGTAAGAATGGTAATAGTGCTATGGTAGTGACGTGTATTGTTTACATTTTGGTGTAATGATGGTCCCTGGGAAGAGAAATCTTGGTAACCAAATAATACTAATAACCGAAATATGTGTAGTTAATTCAGTTGTCCGCCTCTGTGGTGTAATGTTTAGCGTGTTAAGCTACCGTGCTGGAGGTCCCGGGTTCGATTCCCAGATGGGGTGAAAATGAATTTAAGTGATTTTTTAATTGAATATTTATTAATTATTACCCTTGACTGGTCCCTGAAGTGCAAGAGCGATCACGTTGCATTCATATAAATAACGAGCAAGATAACACTGCGTCAATATTATGCAGTGCCCTATGCACCATTGGGTGCGGATAAAGATTAGAAGAAGAATAGCGCTATGGTAGTGACATGTAGTATTGTTTGCATGCTGATTAAGTGACTGTCCTGACGAAGAGAGAGCTTGGTAACCAAATAAAACTTAATGTTTTATTATATGCAATAAATTCAGATATCGTAGTTGTAGAGGAGAAAGTGACCAACTAACAAAACGTAAAATGTTCAGGAGAGCCATTCAAGTCACTTTTGCTTGGCAAGAAAATAAACATCAATGCAGTTAGTCATTTTCAACAAGTCAATACATTATACTTCCAAGTTTAAAATCGCTTTGGGATTTTTCCAGGGTAATATTAAGGTAGTAAGATATCAAATAGTCAATAATCACGTTTTTTGTAACAAAAATGCACATGGTCACTTTCTCCTGTATGACTACGATATGTCTCTTTTTATATACTTAGTACTAAAAAAATTATTTCACTTTTCTCATCAACGATTACAACAGGCAGTTAGTATCTCCTCTTCAACATAATGAATTTCGGCATTAATTGCATGCCAACGATCCTAATTTTCACCCCTATTTAGACCGCAGAATCTGACCAAGGTCCATCCCCTGTCAGGAGGCGGGTGAGGGTGGCTGATATCACAGATACCAGGCACTAGAAGACGCAATAATTCAGATGACATTATCACGACAGGGCCTAAATGTTTACCGCCGCATCCTGAGACAGGATAAGACGCGCCAACCACCCCACGTCACGTCCTAGAGGGATGTTTACAGCAATGAAATCCGAATAATAGTTTGAAAATATATTTTTGCCTTCTTTAAGCTGATGCTTAATACGACTTCAAATAACGCACCGTATAAAAAACCTAAATACAATTCAAGTCTCTATTTTCCCCATCCAAGCATTCATCATTCTTTCTGAACCTAATTCTAGAATTGCTGTCACAATTTATAAAATGATAAAGTTAAACGCCATTAAACTATGAAATTTTGTATAAATTTTTATTATTATTTTCTATAATTATTTTGTATGCAAATTAAAATAATATTTGACATTGGCAGAAACATCCTTTCACTGGGTGACTGCCAAATATTTTTTTAAAAAAAGGTTTTACCTACCTTATGATAAACCCCTTACCTTTAAATTAATATATCATACTGCAATATCAAGAATTTGAAAAAATATTTTCTTATACAGTTTGTAAAAATGATTCTGAAAAATATCACTGTTATTCGATCCAAAGATTAACCATTATAAATACACATGACAATTTATTAAATATCAAATTATTTTGTCACACAGTGTTTCAATTAAAAAAAAAGTGTTAGGTATACCTCGAATTACACGTTTATATTGTTAAAAACTTTTGTGTATTTTATAATGATAATGTTTATTTCATATTACCCTTATTCGAACATAATGATTAATGATGCATAGGGCTCTGCATCAAATTCATGCAACGTTAAAATAAATGTTTATTAATAGAGGCAAAGTGATCAGTCTTGAGCTTGAAATACTAGTCCAGAGTAATATTAAATCTCCGTAGTGTAATGGTCAGCACGCTCGGCTACCGTTCTGGAGGTCCCGGGTTCGATTCCCAGGGGGGGTAAAATAAATATTTGTGATTTTTTTCACTGTACTATTTATTCAATATTACCCTGGACTGGTACCTGAAGCGGAGGGCTGATCACCTTTCCTTCATGTGTAAACGATCGAGATTACACTACGTTTGTATTACACAGTGCTCTATGCACCATTGGGGTGAGGGTTTTATTATTTTATAATTGATATTAAATAATTATTAGAGTGTAACAATTAAATTATTTTCACCCTCCTGAGAATCAAACCTGTGACGTAACCAAACACGGTAACTACTACATTATGGAGCTGATTACGAGTTAATTTTCGTAATTGAATCATCTGAATTTAAAGACAAAACTTTATTTTTTTAAACCCATAAAATATATTCCACGTTTTGTATCCCTCTATCCCAATACCACATCGCTAAGTTTTGTAGGATTAAAATCTCAGGCGATTACGATGCCTTATGTTTAAAGTCTTTTAAAGTGTAGGAGAAGAAGCCAAGCTCCCTAAGAAGTGATTTCTTCCTTCCGATCGCTCGTTCCCTCCTCGAGTTTAAACACCACCTTTTACAAGAATACTCCACTCTCGGAGGCAGTATTTCTCAAACTCTTTATTTTAACAAAAAAACTTCATTAAAATATATTTTGAAATACAAATCTAGATTTTCTCCGCTTAGGAATTAAAAATATTTAAATTTTATCAAAGATTCGGCCTTTGTATACAAAAAGAAGTCTTTACTATTTTTTTTTTGCTATTCCAACATAGGCTGTTGTGAACTCACACGTACAATGTCACGAGTTTGATCCATACATCTAGTAGTTCCAGAATATTTGTAGTGTGGTTGTCAATCAAAGGTAGAGTTGGTGAATGTTACATGTGTGTAAAGTGGTCACTTAACAAAGCCAAAGACAGTCGTAGTCCCTGTAAAAGCCCAGACTTCCATATTCTTCTTCATCATGACTATATTCATTTTTGGCATGTTAATGTGTCACAAATGTGATCAAATATTTGTTTCAAAGTATCCATACTCGTATAAAAAACAACTATTTTTTTAAAAATTCAATGTATATATATACAATATTAAGTACAAAAATAATGGGATAAAGTTACATTTTGAAAACATGTTTTATATTGAATCCTAAAAATTCAAGTCAAACTATAATTAAGATACACGAGGATATATACAAATATAATTGCAATAATTTAATACTTGTTTGAAATCGACTTCAATGAGAATTTAAAAAAAAGGTGAAGCGATAATATTTGCGATCTATAAGAAGCCAAGCTGAAAAAAAAACAGTTTCATAAAAAATCTAAAACAGCAATGAATAAGAAATTCGAAACATACAACAAAACATCTGTTGATTTTGTTTTAATAGAATAATTATTACAAGTGTTGTGAAAGTTTGGGAAAGTTACGTAGCATATACCACAAAATCTTCATTTAACGCTGTGCTATCCTATTCTCTTGAGTACAGAAAAAGTGAGCTTTTACGGCGATTTAGTTTTATCTGTTTTCGAAGAAAAAAACTTTAGAAAGTATAAACCAAATTAAACGATATTGAAAAACGATAAAATTAGGAACAATGTCTAAAAATATAACGTTTGTATTTTCCACTCTCGTTTCAGATTTTTTTTTATAAGTACAAACAAAATGTATACTGAAAATATTTCAGCTTTTTCTTCATTTCAAATAAAAATATTTACTACTACACACCTCATTCTTGTAAAATATAAAATTGTTTTGTCTTTAAATGTAAAATAGGATAAAAAAAAGGTTTTTGTAAAATGACATCATTGATCGATTATCTCTGACTATTTAATTTTATTTGAATTTATTTTATTGACCACATCTCTTCAATAAACAAAATCACATAAAATATAAAAAAATAACTTTTCTGTAAAAATAAATATCTTTAAAATCTAAACATAATAATGAAATAATTGATCTTTCAGTAAAATTCTATAACAGTGGTATTTTATTAAAATTTAATCTATGTGACATTGAAATATAATATATTGACATTTAAAATTGCCAAAACATAAAAGACACATTTTCGTTTGTAAGACCTATATTATAATATCAATTAATTAACTTCATTTTCTCATAATTTTTCACTGATTAACTTTTCACGAATCCTAATAGTATCTTCATTATTCTTTGGAATCTTGCGACGTCTTAAGGCCTATAACTTAGTGAAGCGGGCTCCATTCTGTGTAGTCAAGGGTGGAATAAGGAATATAGATGGGGGTTTGGGGGGAGGGTGGTAATCAGAGTGTGGTGCCGATTAACGGCATTGCCCATACATTATTTGGGGTAATCTCACCCTCCACCCCTCAGTGCAGATAACAGGGGCGGCAATACAATAAATTTGTCTTGATATTTGCATTTTCGATGCACATTTTAGGCTGATTTTGAAAATTTATTTTGAAGATATGTTTTTTAACATTATATGTATTTAATACCAACAATCTAAAAAGCGTTTTATTGGTGAACTTAGATACAATAAAATCAATAATAAGATAATTGTTTTGGGTTAAAAACTAAAAATAAAAATTATATTTGAGAGAAAATGGGTCATCGTGTCGATACGATATTATTTAATGAGATCAAAACTAATATTTCTCAATCATTATATAATTGACCCTTAATCATTACCTAGTAAATTGAGTACTATATGTTTTCAATGGAGTGTCATCTTGATTTTGTAATACATGATGACAGTGGCGATCAGTCTTACTCAGATAAAGATTAATATATAATTTATCATTATGATTATTGAACACATCCTCGGGGGACTCGTAGTTCTATCCTCAAAGGACTCATTAATCTATCCCCAAGAAATCGTTTGTCTTTGCGATAGATTGCATAAAATTGTAGAAATACGGGCATGAAACCACGAGTGCTCTTAGCATTGCTGCTATTCTCCACTTCTTATTATTAAGTAGTACTTATTTTCCTTTATTTCATTCCCAATATAACCTTGAGTTCTTTCACTTCTGTTACGTTTATCCCATCTAACATATTCGATCTTTATCCTATCAAAATCGAAATCCCAAAATTAATTATAGTCGTATAATTAAAGATTGAGTTAACAACGTCTCGTTCACTTTACACCACATGGCTACAGAAAGAGGAAAAATTAATATCATGTACCTTATTTGATACTTATTATTTAAAAAAATTGGTATCAGTTAAGCGATAATTATTTAATATCCTTTAAATTTATTTGTATGTTGACATATTTATTTTCACACAAATGTCATTTATATTAATGGTTATAACTATGAAGATAAATTTGCTCCATGTACTTTTTATGTAATATGCATATTTAAAAAAAAAAAGGTTCTTATCTACATGAATGGTGTTTAAAGCGCTGCATAGTAGCGATGCAGTATGATATTAATGGTTAATTGCATAATAAGAGTGATCGATCCTGCGCTTTAGGTACCATTTCAGAAGGATAAGAAGAATCGCTCATATTTATTTTGATCCTTCTGGGAATCAATCCTGATGCCTATAATGTGATAGCCAAATGCTGTAATCGCTACAATACGAAGGTGAACAAAAATGAATGCAGATTACATCAAATAATAACTTCGAATATTATGTAACAGCTGAAAATCTAAAATGGTATTAAAAATTCTGCCGCTCTTTACAAATTTCCCTTCCCAAAATGTAATAATGCAGTCAGCAGATTCATGAATATTTTTTGCTAGCATTATAAATATGATTTTCCCTGTCACGAGTAGTCAATGTGGAAAATCTTTGCAACGATCGCACGGGGCGTAAAACAAAGGGAGAGAAGATTTTAGGAAAACCCACCAAACTTTCTCAAGCCTCTCATAAAGTGTGGAGGGGGTAAGTGTCACAAGATGTAGGAGGGGGTGTCAAGAAGGGTGCTACCTAACATACTCACGATTTAAGTGTAAATGACGAAATCTACATTCCATGTGGCTAGTAAAAACTCCATATTTTGAAAGTATTTGTATGAAATAATCAATGCCTTCATTTGAAAGTAAGCAGATAATAAAGAGAAAAACAAAAAAAAACAAATTAAATCAACAGATCCATTAGTAAAAAAACTGATTTGTTTCGATACAATATTGACACATTTAATGCGTATAAAATAATAACACAGAGCGAATTTTCGAAAACCCATAACTTTGTTCATAATCAAATTCTTCTTACCCTTTAAACGTCTCCTTTATTCCGTATCCTTTGTGTTTTCAAAACACACTAGACCGGTTAAAAATCCTTATCTTTATTCAGCACGACTTTCGTCAACGCTTAACTGCAATATCTGTATGGACATGGAAGAAATTTTAAAAACATTGTTTTATATTAAAGGCCTATGGGTGTTAATTAATAAATAAATGTATAAATTTGGCAAGTGTTTTTTTTTATTTTTTTTAAATTTTCGCGTTTTGATTCACATTACGTTTTCACATTTTTTTCGTTCATTATTTTTTTGTAAAACCTTATTTAAAAAAGTTGAAATTAGATAGTCTTTATCCCAAAAAAATCAAACAATAAACAAAACAAGGTCTGCAAACATGTTTGAGTAGCATTATATTTTCAACGTTTACATCCCAACATTCGAACAACTTAAACTTGCACTGTAACTAGTAATTAATACTTACACGGACGAAGGAAGCTTTTATAATACTATAAAATATTTGTGCAGAAACGTTGTTTTTTTCGAGTCTATTTATAAAAATAACATTATTTTATAACTAATACAGTAAAATATGTATTATTTTTGCAGAAACATTGTTTTTTTCGAGTCTATTTATAAAAATAACATAATTTTTTTAACTAGTAAATAAATTAACTTAAATTTAGGAATATTCCATTTTGTATCTAACAAAATAGACTTCAAAATCGGTAGAAATTATAGTTAAGATAATATATACTCGTAAAGTTATTTTATAAGTGAAAAACTATTTAAAATAAAGCGTGACATGTATGTACCACACATACGTACAGCAGTGATTACTCACAAGATACAGTGGTTACTTATGTACCCCTTAATACGTTTAGTGTGAAGCTAGGTACTCGTATCTTACGAGGGACGGTATGAGGGACGATGAAATCTTTACGTGGTGTCGGCCTTACGGTCCGACATTAGCGACTCATTAAATCAGCCCCCCAAAGGGCTTGTTAGGACCTACCCTTGTGGAATGTGGACGCCGTATGACAGTTTGAATGGCACTAGGGGTGGGAATGGACATTCACGACTACGTGATGGAGGTTGCATCACTCAGATTTAGGATGTGTATTATATTACAGTGACGCATGACGTCTTATTTGACGCATGAAACACGGAATGCACTTACATTTCATAAATAATGGCTACATTTAATAGCAGAATATAAATATAATTATTAGATACATCAATTATTTTAAATTTTGTCTTTTAATTTCCGATGTTATTTATATATTTATTTAAGTTATCTTTCTTCCTTTTTATGCGTTTCGATTGCACGTCTCATCGATTTTCCGAGAAGAGGTTTCAGGGAATTAACGTTGAATCATTCACTCTTCACTATTTACTTTTATTCTCATGTCTCTAATGAATGAAGGTTGCCTGACATACAAGAATATGTTAAACGAAATCTCGATTAGGCGAAAAATCCTTAATACGTTGAATTCTGATCCTCAGCCTTATGTTATACAGCCAAGATATCTTATTTTGACTATGTCGCTTTACATCCCCGAATAATATAAATTCCAATAAACATTTCTGATTTTACGATTTTGTTAAAATTATTTTGGATATTAACCTGAACGATTATATTTTTCCATCAGTTAATACAGTGTTATCTTGATTGTAAATTAAATGAAATCACAGTGATTAGGTTTACGCTTCTTTGCCAATCTAGGATAAAAAAACAACTACTACTACTACTACTACCATCACGCTGTTTCCCCGTAGGGGTAGGTAGAGAGGATGGAACGCCACACTCTTCTGTCCTGACATACACTCCTCGCCTCCTTCACATCCATACATCTAGTCATACATGCCCTCCGATTACGCAGACTTTTGACACCGCCAGATTTTAGGTTCTGATTGATCTGATCGTGCCAAGTTTTTTTCGGTCGTCCACGTTCTGTTTTCTCTCTCACATTCGCCACATATATTTTTTTTGTCATTATCTCGCTATCCATTCGCTCAACATGTCCATACTACCGCAAAGAACTCTTCCCAATGTTTTCGATTATTCCTCGTTCAGCCTTACATCCTTTACAAAAGAAAGGAAAGGAATAAAAAAACAAATATTTTTAAAATTTATATTTGAAGCAATAACTTTGTGATTTTCGATTTTAATATTCAAATATAACTTTGCTTCAAAATCACTATAAATGATTCAATATAGTATTAATCAGTCTTGAAAAACAAGTGATTGGCTCTGAAACCGCTAGACATTATAATTAACTTATAATAAAATATTTTAAATCTTACACTTATCGCAGTCTGTATTATGTTTATAAGATGGATTCATTAATCAAATGTTGGTAATTTTATTTCATGGTATTTAGGTATTTTATTGTTGCATGTACAAGTACGTTGTATTCAGTAAAACACTTGAAAAGTGTTTTACGCGCAACAAAATACCAGTGAAATAAAACAAATATCTTTGTCTGTGATTACAGAAGTCAATGATGAAAATACCATATCGTACCAGTTGTTATATTTCATGCACACATTCCTATACAACACATTGCTGTGCGAGTACAACGTTCCGCGTGCTTTCAATTTTTCGCCCGAGAAACATGTTAACAAACAAACTGAAATCAAACTATTTTAAAGGCGTACCGAAACTCGATTCAAATCATAGGAAACAGCATAAATAAATACAGTACATGGGCCACCGTAATAAGATTGCGTCTCTACATGCATGGAAGAAATGAAGTTTGTATCTTTTGTCCGCAATATTCTGGTCGCAAGTATACTCGTGCATTGCATGAAGTGAATGGTGCACTGAAATCAGTTATATGTGTCGCCTTCTTTCAAAATCCGCCAGATCCATGTAAGTCAATTTTACAAAAATAGCAAAATTCTCCGGGTAACATTCATTTTATTTTATTTTTATTTATTTTATTTTATTGGAAGGAAGAACAACAGTTACAATATATGATACATACAGAATACAAAAAATAAAATCATGAGTACCAATTATAGTTCTTCACAACTATACATAAGAGAGGTCTATATAAAGGAAGAGACATGAGACAAGGATGGGATACAGAGAAAAGGAGATGGCAGTAATAGGAAAAGAAGAAAAGGAAAGGACAGGGAATAGAATTACTTTTTTAGGTTTATAAGATTTCGAACAAATCAGCTTTAAATTTATGTTTAATTATGTTTCAAAGATTTGTCTATCTTTAGATAAAATATTATGAAATAGGGATTTTCAAGATTTTTTTAAAATTTTTCAGTATGAAAAAAAAAACACGAGAAACAAACCGATGATGACGTCATCTTTATTTTTGACCTATCCCCGCTCTTTAATTGGCCGATTTGGTTTAGAATGCAAGTTCCATGAATATAGCGGAATTTGAAATGTAATGCTGTTTTTTAGCAGGGTTTTCATGTATATAAATATTTTTAATTATAAAACCCACAATTGGTATTCCGATACAGTATTTATTTTAAAATCTTATAAAATTGGATCTGGCGGATTTTGAAAGTAGGCGACACATATCAAATAAAAACCTGTCAGGGAAATCTAAACTGAATGATGTATGGAAGTGAAGCATGGAGACGGCAAAAGAAGGATGAAAGTATATTAATGCAGGTAAAACGATGTATGACAGATGTTCGAAAGGTAAATATAGAAAAAACGCAAGACTGAGATAAGATTATCGATAAATTAAGAAAGAAAAAAAACGTATTTTTTGTCCGCCTCCGTAGTATGAATCAGCCCGCTCGGCTACCGTTCTGGAGGTCCCGGGTTCGATTCTCAGGGGGGGTCAAATAAACATACGTGTTTTTTTCACTGTAATATTTATTCAATATTACCCTGGGCTGGTATCTGAAGCGGAGGGCTGATTACCTTTCCTTCATATGTAAACGATCAAAATAACACTGCGTTTATATAAAGCAGTGCCCTTTTGACCATTGGGGTGCGGATAAGGGTTTTATTTTATAATGCATAGTATCGTATCAATACATCATATCGTATAATAAATGTTTAAATGGTGAAATTAGAAAAGAATTCAGGCTGAGATAAAGAATATCAATAAAGTTAAAGAAAGGTGTGTTGATATGGTTGAGTGAATAAAGAACATTAAAATAAATTTATGAGGTGAATGTAATTGAAAATATGAGCAGAGGAAGACAGAGAATAATTTGTTACGATCAAGTATTTCAAATACTTAAAAGTATTCAGATTCTCCTGAGTTGGAATAATCGGAGGTTTATAACAGGAGATTCATAAATGTGGAAGAGGCGAAGATTATTTGCAAAGACAGAGTTCTATGGCTTTCTATTCTTTCGTGCCAATTTCCATGTTTATATTAAACAGCCACGGTGAGAACACTTTTAGAGATGCCAAACCAATATGAAAATTAAACATTTAACCTATTGCATGCAGTGGTATCATCGTACAAGGCTGCAATGCCTTGGAGTTAACTGCTTACTCCATACTTAGATAATTTTAGTATAAAACATACACGAAATAATAAAAAAAGTAAAAATAAAAACTTATAATACAATTTTTACAACAAAAACTCTTGAACTTTTATCCATTTCTTAATTTTGCAATTGATTGTGATATGATTTTGAAATTTGAAAATGACTGAATAAAATCTCAAAGTTCATAAGTTTGTCAAGATCATATGTAATTGAAAATATGAGCAGAGGTTGTAATACATAAGCATAACGTATGTAATACAAAAACATAAATATAAATACGCTGTTGAAATGCGCAGACGAATGTGTGGAAAATCATTGTATGACAGAATTAAAAACGAAGATATAAGAAAGGAATGTAAGGCTGAACGAGGAATAATTGAAAAGATTAGGAAGAGTTCTTTGAGGTGCTATGGACATGTGGAGCAAATGGGTAACGAGAGAATGACTAAGAAAATAAATGTGGCGAAGTTGAGAGGGAAAACAAGAGGGAAGGAAAAAATCAGATCAATCAGAACCTAAAATCTGGCGGTATCAAAAGTCTGCTCAATCGGAGGGCATGTATGACTAGATGTATGGATGTGAAGGAGGCGATGAGTGTATGTCAGGACAGAAGGGTGTGGCGTTCCATCCTCTCTGCCTATCCCTACGGGGAAACGGCGTGATGGTAGTAGTAGTAATAGAAGTATAAATATGTTGGGTAAATATCACATTCGTTTATAAGAAAAAAAAAACAATATTTTACCTATATCATGTGATAAAACACGTAAAATAACCTCATAATAAATCTTGACTGTCCTCTTCAATAAAGATTTTAAAAAGTGCAGAAGAGACCCAGTCTGTGGCAATAATCTGTGTGAAGTATCGCGCTGTGGCAAGAAAGCAATTAGGGACTCTGAACTGTCAGATTGGATTCAGAGCAAGAGCGACGATACAAGAAACAACTTCCCTCCCCAAACCACCGACACCGGAGATGTCTGGCCACGACTATTCGCTTAAGAAAGACTCATATCGACTTTATTTGTTTACACAGAAGACCATTATTGTTTCAATATGGATATCAACCGTTTCTTTACAATTCAGTGTAAGAGTTACGACAAAAATACATCGTTTAAATTTATCACATGAATTGCGGTTTATCAGTAATTTTAATGATATTCCATCGAAATATAAAAAGTTTGAAGATTCATTAAAATAACTGTCAGAAAATTGTTTTTTATAATGAAATTTAAGATTTTTTTAGTAAAAAAGAGATAAATATTTGTGACCTTATTATATGCACAAATGTTTGATTTCATATATTTTTGTTGCCCTAAGTGGACAGTTATTACATCAACTTATGATAGAGTGGGGTGAAACCCAGAACCTCTGACTCAAGAGTCTGCGATACTTACTATGGGACCAAAACCCATTTATTTTTTACAAATATTGTCTTAATTTATTTCAATTTTCCCCCAATTTTATCTCTCGAGTATGTCTACTTTAGCATAATGAGTTACTGAAATAATAAAATAAAACAAATATGTTTTTCCTGAACTTGGTAATATAAAAAAACGTTTTGTTCAACAAAACATCGAATAAAGAGTTTTGTATCTTTTTAACTCCGTTAAATATAAAATTAAATAAATTTTAAGAGTACTGTTTTTTGCACTTATTTAGTATTACCGGTATATCGGTTTAAAAAAATAAAAAGTGTTCATAGGTTGACAGGTAATTATGAAGGTATACTGAAATAAAAAAGTGTTTTAATAATCGCCATACACACATATACACATTTGAAGAAAATAAACGACGATTTTAAATAAAGTTATAAAACTTTTTTAAAGCTTTTATGTATAAGAATGAATACTTAGATAATATTTATTGACTTACTCTGCTCCCTAAAAAAGCAAAGCCTTTCATTGAAAGTATGAAAAGGAAGCTATTTCGTCTTTATTATCAAAACAACTTTGAATGCTTTTTTTTTCCTGTTGAAGCAAATAACTTTAATTATTTATTTAAAAGATGTCGTGCTGGTTCTTTGAGAGTCAGGTTCTCTTGTAGATCTCTGGAAGTTTTATAGAACTATATTTAAACTAAATAAATCCACCTCAAAGGAACGAAACGTGTTCTACTTGCAGTGTTGGTTTTTCGTATAATTTATTCATTTCAGAATTAATAAAGTAGTATTTTATGGGACATATTTTTAAAAAATTAGAAAGAAGACTGAATAGCGCTCTTTAGCATGAAAAAAAAAACAGGTAAAATTCTCTCTACACAAAATCGTTTTCTTTTATTTTTAGTATGAATTTTTGTAGAATAGCCATTATTAGAATACATATATCTATGTACTATATACGGTTAGAATATGGTAAAATAAGTAATTGTATTTGGAATCTAATAAATCAATTTTAAATTACAGTACTTAAGTGTCGGGTTAAGGTCCCATGGTTAGTGTCCTAGTCTCTTGAGTTTCTCGGTTCGAACCCACTCTACCACAATTTAATACCAATTTCTAACAATGAGCCACTATGGCTTACTGAAATAGTAGAAAATTGAAGATTATTTTTTAAAAAATAAAAAATACAATTATAAATAATTAAATAATTTTAAATTAAATAATCTGATTGTTAAACCAAAATAAATGAGCTTGTTTTGCATACATTAGTTTTAAACATAAATATCATCAGGAAAATATTACGTTTGAATTATTATTATACATATTTTTGAAAAATGATTCAGAAAATCATCGGTTGTAATTACCTTTAAATATCAATGAACTGTAATTTAATTGACGAACTACAAATAACTTCCTAGAGCTTAAAATATCTCCTACACAATTTGTAATTACATATGTAAGTAGATATCAGTTTCCTGTTGGCGGTTCCGAGTAATGCTTTATGCACATAAAGTAGATAATCAGTGAGCTATTATAGCTCTAAGGTTAAGTCGTTACCTCCAATATCTCATATTCTCACGATCACGTTATTAATTGATGAGAATTATTTCGTAGAGTCATTAATAGGTATAGATTATATAAGTTTCTTTAACTTAGATCACATAAAAAAGAGAGAGATATTGTGACATTTAATTCAACATTTTAATTCTCCTCCAAAAGATCATACGAACTAGGTACACAAAAATTGTGCTGTTGAATTCGATAATGTAATACGATATTAAAATGCATCATTATTTTGTTAATTAAAGCTCAGTATCTATTAGATTTGCGAACAAAAAGCTCTCCGCGATTGCTATTAGTGGATAAGTTCACACGCTTCAAATATGGAATGCAACGTTTTGGGATCCGACAGCGAACACACTGCGAACAACACTGATGCACAATGCAAAGCGCATGATACACGTTCGCTAACGTAGTGGATACCCACCTTAACATATAGTTAAAAACTTATTTCAGCGTCAATAATAATTTAATCAAAGTGGTACAATTAACATTCAAATAAATATTGAGTTATATTGTATTTTCTTGACCTTTCGCAGAAAAGGTTGTGTTTTACATTCCTTTCTGAAAATTCTTCACGAGTCGGGATTATGGTGGGATCAGTATTCTACTGGCGTGTACACTTGATCGATTGAAAGGACTCACGAACCCGATAAAAAATAATTAACCAGTGAAGTATCCTATCTCAGTTTGCTTTCACCCACTTAATAACCAATATCGCCCAATTTATTAACACAGTGCCTTTTTGTTTCTCTGGTGAAAACCTTTAGATGTACCTAGTTGCCTCCTAAAACATCTGGTCAAAGATGATATTAAGATGATAAATCACCAGAGTAATTAAGTAAGTTTTTGACACATTTTTTACGATAAAATCTATAATCCAAAGTTAAAAAGCTTAATTGGTCTTTATCGGAATTTTACTAAGAAATATTCACAAAGTACCGTACCGTATCGTTTTGATCATGAAGTGTAATTAACAAAGCTTGACGGGTATATACCCACTACTAAGCTTATGGTTTTAAAACATTACATTAATAAAACGGAAAACTTTTTTTTCGCAAAAGTTATATTTTTATAAAGTTATCATTATGTGTTTATAAATCTTAGTTAATTCTACCAATGAATTTTAATATCTTGATTCGGCAGTCATTTTTTGGTAAAATTGTTGCATACTTTCAGTACCGCTACTTCTCATAAACGAGTTGAAGAAATTCAACTATTTACTAAGTAAAATTGTAAATTTTGGTTAGTTATACATAAATATTATACTAGCCGGTTAAAAAATATTAACGAAAGATAAACGTACATTCTTATATAAATAAGTAGACAAATTGAACATGAAAGAGAAAAAACATATGTGTATACAATGCTTTTTAGTTATAATAAGTATAAATCAGAAAAATGGAAGAATTTTTCCAAAAAGTGCAGGGTTGTGTTGTTTTTTAAATCATCCAGTTCACTAAATGTTCGCTTGTGCTCTTCAATTACAAATTTATTAAAACCCTTTTACTATTTAAACTAGATTGCGTTGTAATGCTTTTTTTGAGTCACCTCTAAACAGTTGGAATAATTGCATTTAGGTACCCTGTTGGAAGACTCGGATTCGATTCTCTAAGGTTTAACAACAATTGTTCTTCTTTCGAATGTATAATTCATTTAATCTTTCTCAAGATTATTCAAGACTAACAATTGTTCGTTGTGTAAATAATGATCATGTAAACAATGCGTACATTAACATGCAGCTCTTTTTATACAATAGGGATGAGGTAAAGAAATAAAAAAAAGATATATGAAAAACAAACAATCTTTAATGCCATAAACTAGATAAATTATCAAATTACCACTATACACCATTAGTTGCGGATGAGGATGTAAAGACGAAGAAATCATATAGAAATCGCAAACAAATTGAATTATGGGTGAATATATAAAGCTGCTCTTCGCCCGAAAGCAATTTGAGGCTTTTATTGTTTTTCTTCGTCTACGCCCAGAGGCGGCTCCGGATTATAGAATCCAAGCCAGTGGGCCAATTCTGAGGCATGCTCCGAGATTTACATGAAAATTAAAAAACACAGTCACCCAATTTTCTCAACTGTCACTCCCCATTTCCCACACCCGCGCCCCAGAGACGAACATCCATGGGAAATGAAAAACTAAGCGCCAAACGACGGAAGAAAGGCTGTTTACTTCGTTTTAAATTCCGTAAAAACCTTCCTGGCCAATATGATTACTGCGAAGCAAATTTGAATAGAAAGTCAATTTTCCTTACGATAAAGGAACATGCGCGATTACAAGGTAGGTATTCGATTGCTTTTTGAGACTTCAAATAGAATATTAACGGTTTCGGAAATATATTTTTCTTCGTAAAAAAATAAAACGATACTCCTAAGCATAATCTTAAAACTACGGTTTGACGAAACGTGCTTTTGCAGACTCCGTTTATCTTAGTAAGATAATATTTTTCTGCTAGCGTCTATCAAAAAGAAATTTTATTTACTCTCTATGCACGTTTTGTATGAAAATATCATATATAAAATATCATACATACAAACATCTAGTCATACATACCCTCCGATTACGTAGACTTTTACACCACTAGATTTAGTAGAGCTAATTATTTTTTTGGCCATCCTCACATTTGCCAAATATACTCTCTACGTCATTCTCTCTTTATTCATTCGCTTCACGTGTCCATACCACCTTAATTTTTTGTTGTTCTTAATTATCCCTTGTTCAGCCATGTATTCAATTCTTTTATCTATGTATATATCAGTTATCTATCCTAACATCCACAAAAACTATAAACATTATTTTTATTTCAAATATTACCATATCAAACATTTTTTTGAAGGTAGATAATCAATTTTCAAATGAGAACCGATTTCCATCGAACATCAGCTTTTGCCGAATAACACCATTCTCCTTATAATCTCTTTATGTTTTAAAGCCGACTCGCGTCTCTCTCTCTCCCCCGCGGTTTTCGATAATACGTGACTGAAAGAGAAAAGCTTCCGTATTTTATTTCTGTACTCGAAAGTAAAAGTTTAAAGTTACATCGAGTAGCGAACTCAGCTATCAGACATGGGGAGGAAAATTTAGTTTAATTTGAAACCATAATACTACCAGTGGTTGTATAATAAGTAAATAAATTCAAATTGATGGCACGACCATTGGCAGGAATAACGATAGCAATAATCGAATTACTCACAAAACTGTAATTCGATACAAGAAAATCGGTATTCAGGCTGTAGTCTGGCAGTAGTTTATTTTTCTGTTGTTTTAAAATACCCAAGGTAACTTTTGACCGTTTTCATTGCGAAGTGGTTGTAAACTGGCTACTGTGCTGGAGGTTCCTGGAAATTCTAAGGAGGGGGGATAAATACTTATTTCTCACAGTAATATCAATTTTATTTTACCGTATACTAGTACTTGCTGCGCAGGACTGATCATCTCTCTTTCATATTTTTAACGATCATGATATCGCGGCGTTGAAACGATACAGTGCCATATACACTAAAAAGTGTACAAAAGAGCTATAAAAATATTATTTTAATCGGTTTTACTATTTCGTTTTATATAAAAGCTGTGTATTTAGAAATAAAATATATACATTCCATAAAATATCACTACCTTATCAATTGATACAATGTTTTGATTGTGCAGAATTTATTTGGATTCATGTGGTCCTGATTTATTTATCAATAAAATATTTAAAAAAATTCGGAATAATTAATATCGTAATATTTTTTCGTAAGTCTTTTATGATCTTTTTTTAAAGAAAAAATGTTTTATCTAACTTTATGTAAAAAAGTGGCTTGTGAAATATTGTATTGATTCGGCATTCTCTTTGTGGTAAGGCATGATTTAATTATAAATAAAACACTTTTTTGCCACATGTAGTAAAATCATGTGGAAAAAAAGAGGTGGTATTTTATTTATAATTTAAATATTGTTTTAGAAACTTGTGTAATAAAATTTGACTCGAATCGATGAGATTTTTTCTTTTAAAAACCAATCAGATTTTCTTACCCCGTACCATGTCCGAATTGCAAACTGCAAGAGGTTCGCATGGAGCGCGCGGCGGGCGTGCAACTCACGCCACTATCTACTATCATACCTCATTCCTCAGTATCCGCCCGACCAGCGTCGGCGTCGCATGTGTGCAGGGGGTGCGCGTCTAGCTTCCTCGTGACAGTACGACTCGTTCGCCGGTATTGTTTGGCGGTAGTTACGTGTGTACTTTTTACCAATACATTTTATTTTAAAAATAAATATTTAAAATAAAATTATTTTTATACCATTAAATTTTAAAAACGGTTATTAAATGATATAAATAAACTTAAGGAACACTATCTCGTGATCGACGTATTCCTAATTAATGAATTAATATCTTATTTGTATTTAAAAAGTCTACTTCGTACATTTAATAAATTCATCAATAACCGATTTCACCAATTAACAGACATCTTCTAACCGGTAAACACAAAAACACATTAATTTCAATTGAATACTGCTCCATAAAAAATATCATAATGATAATTTACATAATTAATAATTTAATTAATTGACTATAATGAATTGACTTAAATAACTTGTCTGCCTCCGTAGTGTAATGGTCAGCACGCTTGGCTACCATTCTGGAGGTTCCGGGTTCGATTCCCAGGGGGGTTCAAATAAATATTTGTGATTTTTTCACTGTAATATTTATTCAATATTACCCTGAACTGGTTCCTGAAGCGGAGGGCTGATCACCTTTCCTTCATGTGTAAAACGATCAAGATAACACTGCGTTATATGACGCAGTGCCCTATGCACCATTGGGGTGCGGATAAGGGTTTATTTATTATTATTTAATTAATTAATTAATAATGACAAGTCATACATTATTTTCTCAAAAATCTCGTATTTTCCGCAGCATCTGAGATAAAAAAAATCTATAAAGAATACTGTTCATGAGTTTATTCTGAACACTATAAAATCAAACCGTTTTTATATATTTCGATAAATAAATACTGGTTTTCTAGCAGAAATTAATATTTATTAATAAAGTAGTGACTCCATTGTTTGTTTGTTAATGGTGCCATTATGTGGGCATTAATCCAAATAATGCGTCAAAATTCATTAAGTACGCTAAATAATGTGAATCGCAGTGACCACACGTTTGCTAGTTTAGTGGACAGTGTGTTGATTGCTGATAATTTGCTGTGTGCTCATTTTATGGATCATTTCATCAACTCATATTGTTTCCCTTAATAATCTGTTTTTGATTCCACCGGAATGTAACTAAACGCATCGTCAAATCATATTTTCCAATTAAGCTGATTTTCAAAACTACGTAATCACAGAATGTGAACGACTCTAATTGCTGTTTGTAATTGAAATCGTGAAAAAAAGTTTCGTACTTTTGAAATAAATAGAAAAACGTTTAAAAATATTGTATGTTTTTCGGAAATGAAATTAAATTATTCCATTACAACTTTTAATTGATTCTCCAGTCACTTTGTGGTAACATTCATCCATTTTTAATTTAATTTTGCTTGACAAATTTCAATACTTCTATTGAAACACGTGTCATAATTGATTTGAAGAAATATTACAGTTAACCAAGTAAAATTTAATTATTTAAATTTTATTTCATTTAATCTTGGTTCAAAATCTTATCAAACGCATTGTAATATGTGGGTATATATTATATCCTAGTGATTTATTAGTTAAATCCACCAAAGGTATGATTTTAAATGATTCTCTAGTCACTTTTTGGCAACATTCATCCATTTCCAATTTAATTTTTAATTTTCTTTATATTATAAATTTCACTTCTTCTATCGAAACTCGTGTCATAATTGATTTGAAGAAATAATACTGTTTCAATCTAGTAAAATTGAGTGTAAAATTAAATTATGTAAGTTTTATTTCGTAAAATCTTGGTTCAAAATCTTGTCTGATTATAATATGTGGGTACATATTACATATATCCTAGTGATTTATTAGTGAAATCCACCAAAGGAATGATTTTATATCAAGCCATAAACTATTAATAGGCCCCTCAAACACAAGGCTTTCTTCACAAAACCTATTTAACGGTTCTAAACAAAGGCTTAAACCCCATGGGCATCATACAATGCAAAATTACTTGGATATATTGTTCCAAATCTACGAGAATAATTAATAAACCTTTCTTTATGGGTCCTTGATAGATTTTCCCTTACAAAATGATACTTATGTATATATATATATATATATATATATATATATATATATATATATATATATATATATATATATATATATATATATATATATATATATATATATATATATATATATATATATATATATATATATATATATATATATATATATATATATATATATATATATTATATTTAGATTTACGTGGTTAACGTAGAATTTCTTTTTTGGAATAAAATATTGTTTCAAAATTCAGTATTTAGTATTGCTTCTATCAAAAGAAATTTTAATTCCAAAATTTAAATTTTAAATATTTCTTTACATACACAAACATATCATGTTGATTTACTGGCAGGATTAACGTAACAGCAGCCAGTAAACTGAACTTTAATAGTAGATTTTTTTTCCTTTCCGGTATGTAAATGCCTAACTTTGTAATGACTCATATCATTTTCATTCAGTTAATTTAACTTCTTAGTTTAGCAAAGCTATTTTGGTTTGAATTATCCATAGTGGTGAACATATAGTAAATATCTAAAGGTTATCAACTGGGATTCATTATTATAAACTGTTATCGCCGGAACTACGCTCGGTTAATTAATTTGGTTACTGACTATAAAATTTGATGAAAATTCATCTCGTTATATTAGGGTTATATCACGGTTTTCAATAATAATGCTGAATTTATCGAAACACATGTCACAATAGATTTTAAAAATAGTCTTGAGGTTTACCAAATAAAAGTTTAATTAAAAATTATTGCTTTAAAAAAACGTATAAATATAAAGATTTAAAACATTGTTAAATATATATTTATGTTGAATTAAAGGGTAGAAAACCGATTTAATTAATATTGGTTTTGAATCATATAAAAAATCTTATTATTTTAAAATGCATCTTTTTATTTAGAAAAACGGTAGGACCCGGTACCAAAACTGAAATTTCATAAATTGTTACACTCGGAAAGGTATACCTAAAATCATAGCCAGTATGTTTGGGTGCAATAACCTCACTCGTTATATTATTTGATATTTGTAACAACATATAACTATATGTAACATCATTCATTAATTTCTAAATGTTTTGATTTGCGGTGAAAATGACATATTTAAAAAATATATATTCAGAAAGATAAACAGACGAACAGCGAATATTTCAATCGTTGCATCAAAACATTTAAAATCTTTACTTTGTTCACTTTAATTTTACATACTTGTATATTTAAGGTATTTTTTATCCCCACGAAAAAATACTTCCTTTTCTTCATTTATTTATTAAATAAACGTGCACATTTTAATTACCTATATTGTGGTTCTTTAGGCATAACCTTTGTTATGCCGAAATACTTATATGTTAAGTCTTATTGAATTTAGATTCTTTTTGGTGCAGGAAATACTAAAAAAATGTTTATTTTAAGAAGCATAAAAATGTTCTAAACTTTTTATTAACATAACTTAAATTTGTTTATTGTTTTGGCATTTACTTTGTGGTAAGACATGATGAAGATGAAAGTTTAGCTTCCAAAACTAGTAGTCATAAAATAAACTCAAGTGGTAAAAGAACAAGTGTTTTCTTTAATAAATTTCAAAATTTGCCTAAATTAGCACGTTTTAAAATATGGTACCCGCTGATTAATTCTACTTATATCTATGTAATCCGTGACGACTCGCAATCGGCACGTCTGAAAAAACGATTTAAAGAGAAATGGCCTGTTGACAGTAGACGTTGATTGCGTCTCAACACCATCTTCTCTTCCTTCCATACATCATCACCCTGACAGGTGCAGGGGCAGGAATCTATTAAATGTTCTTCAAACTAAATGCTTTTAATTTCTTCGTTAAAATTTATTTTACTGATTGGAAGTGCTTTTCAGTGTCAATGCATCCTGTTAGTTTATCACGTTTTCTCTTTCAGTCAAAAATATTTATGATATACTTCCGTTTTTGATTATGATCAATAAATCGTGCAACATATATTATATATATTTTTTAATAAATTCAATTTTATTTTTGTCCAGATTTTTTTGAAATTAATATCTTAACAAAGATAAAAAACATTCAGCCTGGGTATTTACATGGCTAATGATCGATCATAGGCTGGTCTAAGTGATCATTTTATACCCACGTTACATTTCCCACTTTTTCCATGATTGACAACCACACTACTAAATTTCAGAAGTTGTATTTATGCTGCATTTGAAAACATCTTGCTCATGCTACTTAAGTACCAAATTTGAATGAATTCAATTAGTTTTTTGTAAGCACATACCCTTATGATATACTAAAAACTCTTTAGTGGAGTTCAGTATTTTAAAACAAAGATTTGGAAATACTAAAAATATGATTCATTTATTCATTTTGTAATTTTGCGGCGTTCCAATTCTTAACATTAATTTAAAAGGGCGCAAGTGCTTTTCACAAATTTTCATTAAAACACGTTTTCTTTACATTTATAACAAATTGGAAGTATTATACCTTTAGGTCGTAAAAAAATAAAAATTGAGTTTTTTTTGGTCGATCTGTAATTGAATAATTAATCTCTTATTAAATTGTAAATATTACATACCTACGTAGAAATTCAAAGGAAACGTAATTAATAGTAGATTGTATGTGAATTGAAATAATCGTTAGTCTTTTTTATGAATTTGGTAATGCAGTTAGTAAATTGATGTAATTAAAATGCGTATTGATTTTGTAAAATGCATTGAAACTTGGGTCATGAGATATTGAGCACAACATTTTAACACATTGTCAAAGTATTTCGCCCCTGTTTATTTTCTGACTTCTGTAAGAAGCGAGGGACAGGTCTGGCAGTAATTAACGAAAGGGCGCTAGAACGTTCATAAAACCATTCACCCGATGGAAGTAATTGTAAGATTAACGACTCCCAGTCAATGGCTTTGGCGTAGCCTGCCCGTACGATTAGCAACTTCCTCGATCAAATTATTTCTGGAATCGTCCTTTCATATCTCTAGAATACTAGAAAACCAGACAAGTTCGGCAGATATTGTAATTGTAATTTAACTACTCCAAGGAGCTACTCAAAGATTAACGATGCCCCTAGAAGAAGGGTACTACTATTCTCATGTTTCATATTGAAGGTCCCTTTAAAATTTCTAAGGTGATTTGATATTCTTAATAAAACACATAAATTGAATTAAAAATCTATTATCATAACGTTTTGTAGCTCTCCTTTTGTATAACAATTTAAAACAATTATCACAAATTTAATAAAGACAAAACTCACCACATAGTAAAAAAATGTAAAACGGTAAAATATATTGAGGTTTGAAATATTTGTACAATCAGTTTTTCGATATTTTTATTTTTCTACTTTTGAAAATCATAAAAACGGAGAGTATAAAACTAATTTGTTATGAATGAAATATCAATTTAAAAAATAATCAATCATAAAGAATACATTTTAAATGAGACGACGATTTGATAAAACGTTTTCACAACAAAATATCTGTCTTTTTTGTGAATAAAAAATTATAAATCAAATATTTAATTAGCATTGAATTAGTGAAAACACTTACATTAATACATATCCTAATATTACTGATAAAGGCCTACATATTATAATATATTATTTTATATTTTTTTCTTTTCCTAAAATATGTATTTGTCCTGTGTATATGACAATAGAATTCGCAACTGGAGTGTATAAAACTGTCATTTTTACGACAGACTGCTTCCTTTAGAAGTGACTTTGAGTAATTCAATATGCAACGGATGATTGATATTCCAAACATTACAAGTGCTTAAACAAAGTGAAGAACTAATGGCAATAAACCAAACTGACTGTTGAGATGAAGCATGGCTAGTACTAGCCAGCAAGATGCCAGCAACCCCGCCAAGGACTCCCAAAGGTACCTTTTTTTTCTTTTCTTATATTAAACGCGAACATTTTCGTTCCGTTTAATATACTCGCTTTTACTACTTATTTCCCAGGTGGGGCTTGTACGAATTCACTATGATGTTATTTTTCGCAGAATGTAAGGCAAATGTTTACGTAACGGTATGAATAATTGAATATAGGTAAGTTCAAAGAAATATTCTTCTAAAATAATGTTAATTTGATACATTACTGACATTATTTGAGAACTATAAAAATGTCATATAACAATATTTGTAATGTCTTTAAATATTTGTTTTTATTACGCAATCGAAGTCTTATCTTTCAACAATGCTTTCAAATCATATTTTTTTCTTGCATAATAAGGTAAGATTTATAAATGCATCGTCGTAGAAAAAGTTCTTAAAAGTTATCCATCGCAAATGACATTATTATCGCAGCTCTGTGTCGCTTATTTTCACTTCCATTTTTTGTTGTTGCTCAATTAAGTATATTCAAAAATAAATTAAGCACGCTTCCGCATTACGTCATCATTTAAAATGATCCATAGCTGAAAATAATGTATGCTATTCGGTGAAATAAGTAAAATAATAATAATACGTAAAATGAATCTTGGTTTTTTACAATTAATAAGATAACGTTTTTACAGATAATTAGATTATTATTTTGATGAATTCTTTGATAAATTTTATTATAAATTCTCAAAAATAAAGATGTCAGTTTAGCAATAAAAAAGTCATTAAAGTGTTATTTAAAAGAAATACGTAATAAAACGCTAAAAATAATACTAAAAAATGATAAGCTTTCCAGATTGCTTCAGAAAGAAACTTAAAATGTTTCAAATAACAACTTGACTGCTAAATGCGTATATATTATTTACGATAATACTTAAAATCCGATAAACAAAACTAATTTCATTAATTGATTCGGCAGTCTCTTTGTGGTAAAACCTATCCATTTTATAATTAAGATGTAACTTTGTTTTAAAATCACTATAAAGTTTTTTTAGTGATTTTAAAACAAAGTTACATTTTAATTATAAAATGGAAAATCACAATGTTAGTGCTTCAGATATAAATTATACCTATCCATTTTAATAAAAAACATAACTTAGTAAATACCACTATTTGGTATTAACTAAGTAATAAATAGTGGTATTTTCTAAGTAAAAATTTGAATTAAAAAACTCTATAGCATTTAAATACAAAACATGTTTAAAGAGCCCAAATTCACATTATAATAATGTTTTCTTTCGATATAAAGATAAATGAAAATAGTATATGTGTAATCCTTAACATATTTTTCGAAGCGCATGTTTAAGCTTTTATTATTATCTTATAAGAAGCTTAATAAAATAAGTGATGTTTTCAGCTCCTTGTTCAGACCCTTCTTTAATGATGCAGTTTACTTGATCTACCCTTATTCTTTATTTACCACCTTTATTCTATTTTTAACAATACCACAAGAGGATCAAACGATCTAAATGGGTATTTTAGGCTAAACTGCTTCTCATGTTTTCAAAACCATTGAAAAAAATAGGATCGTTTACTAACTGAAACATTCTTCTGACTTGTACGCTGATATTACAAGTACATTAACTAACACATTTAAAATTATAATATTATTGTGATTTTTTTTAACCTTTAAAAATTAAATAAGGGTGCAGTCAAAAAATATAAAATATATGTGAATGAATTCGGATCGATAAAAAAAATCTCCACGGTAAATCATTTGATAAATAAAAAAAACCCCAATCTTATGGTTTCTTATGTAAATATAATAATTTGGTTCTGTTCAATCATTACAATAAACGTACGAGTATAAATCAACTAATGCAAGTACCAGGTTAAATTTTGAAATTTCGCAAATATACGTATATGATCATATAATTGCATTGAATGCAGAACCATTTTTGATATTTATTTTATGACGTTAGACATCGTATGGTTTATCTACTAGCATTTGAAATTCGTCATACTTTTCAACTAGTAGCTAGTTAAAAAATGAACCCATAATTGTCTTTTTTTCTAGTGGTTTTGATCAATAAAAAATTGTTGCATTGTAAAAACCTGCATCTTTACTCAACAAATACTGTCTTTTTTTATGTCTTCTTTTTCTTTTAGTTTATCTTGGAATTTCGTTTCGAAAAACATTAGCTTCGTCACCGTCTTTCAGAACCAAGCAAGGGTGGACCCTTGCACGTTGGAGTAGAAATGCTGCAATAGCGGGTATTCAAAAGCAGGTAACTCCGAGTAAAAATGTCATTGACATTGTACATAGAACTATCTGCTGTTTAAGAAACTCTTGACCCTTTTGTCTTGGAGCCTCCTGAACCTGGCAAACTTAAAATTATTTTTACCACCCGTCGAATGGAAAACGTTTACGGATGCCGAGTATTGCGGTGCCTTCGAAATGTCGTTCCGGAATATGGTACGCCCTGAATAAAAATGAGCTTTGGTGAAAAATTACTACCCCCAGCCCTTCCCGTGTGGGCGGATTGGGGATGTAGTGAAATTGGAATCGTAATTTCAATTATTTATTAAAGCGCTCGAAGCTGAATACAATATTGGTATCGGAAGAATATGATTATTGTGTGCGATAGTGATCTTTATATTTCTTTTCTTGGTTGTTTGGTAGAATAAGCAGTATCCTATTCCTCTTAATATTTAATTGAACAAGAAGTGTTCTTTTCTTTCGTTTTGTACCTCTTGTTTGACTAAATTAAGATATTTATGGTACAAATGCAGACATAAACGTACAATTTATAATGATTTGTATTTCATTTTATTTAAAATCGACGAAATAAATTTAATTAAATATCCATGTACATAGGGGTAAAAGTTGCAAATTTTAGTAGAGCAAACACAGCGACTAAAACGCCACACCAATCTTCGCCTCTTCCACATTCATGCATCTCCTCATACATACTGGCAGATTATTCCAACTCCTGACCTGACCACTTTCAAGTATTTAAAATACTTTATCATGCCAAATTTTATTGGTCTTACTCCTCTATTACCAAACACGTTCACCTAATAAATTTGTTTTACAATTCATTCTTCACCTATTAGATTCACAGCCAACACAGCATTCTTAATTTTATAATGCATTGCATTCTTTCCTTACATCACCATTCCTATCATACAACGTTTTGCCGCACGTTTGTGTGTGTATTTCGACTGCATTCAATCTACTTTCATCCTTCTTTTGCCAACACCATGCTTTACTTCAATGCACTACTGTAATCTTCACAAGTCAATACGCCGAAATTCCAAATAAAAATATTCGCATTTAAATACGTATTCGTAAGATAAAGCTATTTGATGTAATTTGATTTGAAAAAAATACACTCAGTGTATTTTTTTCCGTTCCATCCGTCTCCCCTTTTCGTCTTCTCCCTTTGATACACTCACATGCTCTCCTTTCTTCTATTTTGTTACAAATAAGATAGCTGACAAAGATGTCTGTCTTTTGATACAAACAGAAGATAATTTTGATGGATGTGTGTATGAAAAAGAAACATTTTACGAAAATATCCTTTGACTTCATCTAAAATACTCTGCTGCTTGCTCTTTTTATATGTCTATCTTTATAATAATTCAATCATTTTATATTTAATACATATTTTAAATGACACCAAATGCCCTTGCTATTTTATTATTATTTTTGAGTTAGAAATTAAGGAAAATAAAATAGGCATATGACACGATAACATATTTTGAAGTCATTTTTACAACGTTTTGAGTGTGTCTAAATACGTGTTCACAAATTTGGATTATCTCAAATTATAGGAGTTATTTTTCAAATTTAAAAAATTGTACTATTTTAATTTCAATAAAAAAACATTTTTTGATATGTCAGACGCCGTGGCGTAGTTGGGTAGACGCTCGACTGCGAAACTGGCGTCGATGGTTCGTTTCTCACTAATTGCAAAATGAATTCAATTTTTTTTTAAATTGGTCTGGATGTTTGTGATATTTTTTTTATAATTTTCTCCCCTTTTATAAGTATCCTACCTGCAGACAAGCCTTTAAAAGTAGAAGCTTTGTGGGTATTCCTTTAAAAATATACCAACATCAAGCTTAATGATTTTGAGTTATGTTATTGTAACAGATACCTGCAATTTATGTGACATGTTTCACAATACATAATTATCACTACAACCAGCAAATAACAAGTCTCAAGCTTTGTAAATCCCCAAACTTGCACATTCCCATTTGATAACTTTATCATAAAGATAATTTGTAGTAAATTCATTCATTCGAACCCTTATCCGCACCCAATGGTGCATAAGACACTGCATCATATAAACGCAGTGTTATCTTGATTGTTAACACACGAAAGAAAGGTGATCAGCCCTCCGCTTCAGGTAATATTGAATAAATATTGGAATGAAAAAAAACACTTGTATTTATTTGACCCCCCTGGGAATCGAACCCGGGACCTCCAGTACGGCAACCGAGCGTGCTGACTATTACACTACGGAGGCGGACAAATAAATGATACTATTAAGAATAAATAAACCACACTTATTATATAATACTCGTATTATATAATATGTATCATTTATCATATTATGAATTATTCGCGACACGCTCTCGTTCTATTAGGATTGTTGTAGAAGTAAGGATTAGGTCCTTGTAGAAATGTAACAAAGAGAAACAAAATATGAATAAGTCATACACGGACTCCTTTACAAATAATAAGCCTGCCCGACTTATACTATGATAAAGCTTCCTAATAAGGCACGAGAGTACTTTTCTGTTTCCCGCATGTCAGTCCAACAAGCGCTGCTACTAATAACTTCATCGGAATGAGAAATAAGGTAATGTTATACAAGTTCTGAATTACAATTCAATGGAACAGGGTTTTGCATTCACGAGTCTCGATAATTAGAATAAGCTTTTACCGTCTCTGTGGTGATGAGAGCGCTCCCTGTGAATAATAATTCCTGCATCGTATAATATCACTTCTTGCCATGAAAGTTACTGGATTTTATAAGAATACACTTGCTTTAAATAGATATTTGATTCGGCTATAAAATATTCTCGATCGGGAACATGTTTATGTTACTTTTGATTACATTTCTATTTAGATTTTACCGGGTAAAATTGGGTATTTCCAAATATTTCCAAAGGCTTTTATCAAATTGTCCGCCCCCGTCGAGTAATAATCAGCACGCTCGGCATACGTTCTGGAGGTCTAGGGTTTGATTCCTATGGGGGGTCAAATATTGTAAATATAAGTGATTTTCTTCAATTTAATGATAATTCAATGTTACCTGAATCGGAGGGCTGTTTCACCTTTCCTTCATGGGTTAACGATCATGATAACACTGCGTTTCTATGATGCAGTGCCCTATGCACCATTAGAGGTGCTGATAAGGGTTTGAAAAACTGAAGAACTTTATCAGTTAGCATTAGAGCAGAATATCCGCAAAACAATTAATATAATTTTTTGAGAGACAAATTATGGAATTCTACAAATTAAACGACAAATCAATAAGTCATTAATACACATTTCATCATCTTTTAAGGATGCTGTAAATAGCAAGTAAATAACCAAATCTGATGGTAAAAACGTAAAAAAATCAACCTTATTTTGAAAACAAAATTTTAAATTTATCAAACAATAAATGATACCAAGGTTTTGCTTTGTTACAAATTATTATTTTTCACTTGAGCTTAAATGGAAAATAATTTGACTTGGTTATTTTTCTCACGATTTTCAGAAACCATTTTTGGAAGAGGATTAGATTTGAAGCTATAAATAATTTGATAACTTTTATCGATTTGCCACTATTCAGCTTTCAGTATTCAGGCCTCGACAGTAACGGCCGGCTGGTACACGGTGATTGTGTGAGTAAGGGTAGGCAGATAGGTAGGATATAGAACATCAGAGAGACGGCAAACAAAATATGTATGGAGGCTGGAAGATGAATGTTGAGGAATGACTTGGCCCCGAGGCGATGCCAGGGCAGCATCAAGATAAAACGAGGGAAAAACTCAATTCCACTTTTTGTGAATAGGTCTTCTGTGGGTAAATAGTAGTTATCCTTTCAATGATCAGTTTACAGCTGTTTCTTGTTTGTTTCTGCACTTTTTGCTTTACGAAAGCTCTATGGTAGAAAATTGCATTGGGATATTGCAGCGTTTTCGTAATAAAAAATTACACAAGGAAAGCTATTGAAAACTAATAATTAAAGATATCTCTACTTGATATTCAACATCTATCATTCTTTTTATAGGAAAAAAAGATGGAAATCTAATCATCCCAGGGCTTACCTTACAAACTAGCGTTTGGACAGCTTAATCGATCATTTGTGTAACGTTCACAATTTTGCCCATTATTTAACATCCATATTGCATTAATTATGAAACCTGTGTATATGCGATAGTCTCGGTTATCTTTAATACGCGGGTATAATTTTTAACATATTTGAGAATGTGGCTGATTGTGACGATCCTGAGTATAGAATATGCTTGATGGGATACAGATGACAAAATTGAAGGAGCTCAGGTGTCACTAATTTGTGCATAAGAAGATGGACTTGGATTTGTCGGTATTAGGAGTATAAGAAAACGAAAGGAGTATAGTCAAAATATCTAGGGTACTCCGTTTAAATATCGGGAGAATTTTTATGTTGTTTACCTCAGTACGCAATTTTGGTCAAAAACCTAGTATCTACTCTGCTTTTAGTATTGGTTTGTGCTAATATTAGAGTAAAAATAGGATCTTTTTAACTCCAGTACTTTTTAGCTTCTTTTTCATCTCGTAAGGAACCATATTATTACACAAGTGTCCCTGTAATTACCAGATCCTCGAGATGTTCATAATCCCTTCTAGCAAAATGCCCAAAATACGATCTGATGACTCCTACTCTAATATTACAGAGTAATTGAGTAACGTATTTCAAATACTCCGGAACCTTTTCGAAAGGCCTTTATCTAAAAAACATAATAACTGGACTTTTATTTAAATTTTCGCAGGCGCGTAATTGGGGTTCAAGGATATATTATTCAGGACAAAAGGTTGGTAATGGTCTCACGTTAATATTTCGGCCCTGGGCGAGTCGCCTGGGAGCACCCTTCTCACCCGCCCACCTCCCCTCGTGTGCCAATTCTTGATGTAATAATCCATCTCAGAGACAAGGAAAATACTTGTGCCGCGTCTGGTAGCTATTGTCTTCACAGCAAATACAAGAGAAAATGAGATTCGTGTTTATACAAAAAAAGAATGCGAGGCTGAGATAACGAACTGACCATCACGCTCCTTCCCGCTGCTTCCCGCAGGGGTAAGCAGAGAAAATAGAACGCCATACCAATCTGTCTTTGCAAACAATATTTACCTCTTCCTCATGCATGCATCTCCTTATCCATACACGCCGATTATTCTGACTCCTAATCTGACCACTTTCAAGTATGCGGAAAACATGATAATGATAGTTTTTCTCGGTCTTCCTGTGCTTCTATTACCAACCACATTCGCCTCATTTTTTTCTGTTCTTTCTTTACTCATGCGATTCACATACCCAAACCATTTTAACACACTTTTCTTAATTTGATCAAGAATGCTTATCTCAGTCTTGTATTCTTCCTTATATTATATAACCCTTCGAACACAATCATGAGTTACGATAAGCCATAAACCCTGTAAATGTGCAGACATCCATATTCTTCTTCATCTGTGTTAAGATAACTCCTATCTAAAAATTAAAACCCTGTTCTGTGAACATGGATTTGGACACATCAAAAATGTTGTTACTTATATTTGCGATTGGTTTGATGATTACCAGTGTATCACGGTGATAAATCTTTAATTATGTTCAAATAATCTCTAAGAAGATGCCTTTCTAAATATTGATTAATATTTTATAATATGATTCAAAACACCAAATTTTAAGATTCAAAATTTTAGTTGTTGGTTTCATTGGATTTAAATTAAATTAAATTCGTACTTACTTACATTCGTAAAAGTAAATGGGTCAACGACTATTAAAATTCAAGAGTCATACGTGTATACATGCTTATACGTAAGTCAGGTAGCCAATCCAAAGAACAATCCAACGGTTTTATTGTAAATTATACGACAATATAACGTTGATGGCGTATTAATCATTCATAAAAAGTATACGTGTTAATCATTCATCATGTTGAAAGATACTAAATACAACAATGAGCGGATGTGTTCTTTGTTTTTGTAAAAGCCACGCAATCTTCCTGCATCCGATACATTCGCTTCATATAATAACAATCAAATATCTACTAATAGATGCTGGTCGTAAACCTAAACGTTTTTTTATTTGTTTATGTTTTAATAATTAAAAAATGAAATAAAAAATTAACATGGAGTGAATATATTATTTTTAAATAAATATTATAATCTACAGTTTTTTCTGTTGGTATTTTATCACAGTGAAAATAATGCATCGGAATATGTTTCACAGTATATTTTAAGAAAAAGTGGTATTAACCAAGTAAAATTTTGAAATGGATAGATACTACAATATTACTGCTGAATAAATTAAAAAAGTTTTTTTTAGTCAAGTTTCGGTTATTTATTAATATTAAAATTGATTCAGCAATTATTTGTGGTAAAATGTATCCATTTATAGTTAAAAGTTTACTTAAAAATTACCACTATACATTAAAATCTATTGTGACACGTATTTCGATGCATTCCGTATAATTTTCAAACACCTTATTTGAAAATGTTGCGGAATGCATCGAAATACGTGTCACAATAGATTTTATGAAAAATGGTAATTACGAAGTAAAACTTAAATTAAAAATATAAAAATTGATAATAATTTATTTTTTCATGAAATCTTTTGCGTATCACAGTATTTTATTAATGTAAATTAATTGAATTTGTGTAATAAAAATAAACTTAAATTAAAAAATCAAAACATTTAATAAGCGGAAATTAATCTGCTTACAATAAAAGTGTATAAGTATGTTTTAAGTATCGTCAAGGAAATTAAATAATCGGCAGTCAATATGAAATACTTAAGAAAATTTAATAGCTTGAAATTGGTGTAATCTCTCGAAAGAGGATCTATCATTTTTTACCTAATATACTGAAAGATTATATTTTTTTAACCTTTTGAAGTTCGATATTTCATAATTACCTGAATAATTAAGACGCTTGATAATATTTTGCAGGCTTTTTGGCTGAAATGTCGTGTTTTCCGATAAGCCCTTAATGCGTCTCGAAACACGAAAAAATACACAGGGAAGATCGTTTTAAATGCCT
Source organism: Brachycentrus maculatus (assembly GCF_059751285.1). Taxonomy (NCBI): domain Eukaryota; kingdom Metazoa; phylum Arthropoda; class Insecta; order Trichoptera; family Brachycentridae; genus Brachycentrus; species Brachycentrus maculatus. Next base: position 1,181,041 of record NW_028281121.1, on the reverse strand, counting down.
TGTGCTTCTAACATTTCTCTCCTCTTATCTAGCAGATTACCCAACCCTTGAACCATTATAATCGAAAATCTTCGATTATCCAGCCTCATTTAAATTCCCCATCGCATTTCCGTACATAAAAATGTAAACCTAGTAGGAAATAAATGCAAAATAACGAAAGCACAACGAGAAAAGGGAAACGCTTAGATATAAAAAAGCTATCCAACTTTACTGTCGGATTTATCTCCTTTTATATTCATAAGAAAAAAGGAAAGTCATTCCAATCGGTATTGTCTGCAGGTAGATGTATGAAGGTGGGTTGGGTGGAGGCTGCATACTATTGCAGCATTTCTCAAACGTACGTTCTTATTGATTTATCGATAGGACATCATCGAGCAAAGAATAGCATATCTCGCACAATGGTACTCTCGGACAACTATAACAAAATACAAAGTTTTACTCTTGAATTTTTTTTTTACTTATTTTGACGAATAAATAATGTAAAAGCTTTGGAAACCAAAACATGCTTATATCAAAATAAAATAAAAACAAAGTATTTATCTTATTATAGGTGTCTCAATTGAGACGAAGCATCTATCGTTTTTTTATACAAATGTAAATTGAAATATTTGATGGATGTGGTAATTTTTACTTACGGTGCTGTCATTAGTAAAGAATTTTATTTATTGTTTCGGCATCAACTTTGTGGTAAGACATATTACAATGATTAACACTTGAGTTAACTCAAGTGGTATAAAACAAGTGTTTTCTTTAGTTAAGAATTTGTATATAGCTTTTTTCCAATTGAACGTAGGTGTGTTGAGATGGTTTTGACATGTGGAACGAATGAGTGGGACAGAATATTAAAACAATTTTACAAAGCGAATGTAGTTCTAAAAACAAGCAGAGGAATACGAAAGAAAATTTGGCATCAACAAGTAAATCAAATACTTGAAAGTGGTCAGGTCACGAGTCGGAATAATCGGTGGGTATGTGTGATGAGATGTGCAAGTCAAAGATTGTCTGCAACGACAGATCAGTATAGGGATCATTTCTCTCTGCCCACCCCTTTGGTGAAATGCCTTGATAGTAAGATTTTTTTTAAATATAAAAATATGAATTTAATTAGTTTTTTTTAATAAAAAGAAAAAATAAAATTTTGACGGTCACAGGAGTGCATGAAAAATCGGATATGTTCATTCTCCTTGATATTTTAAAAAGTTGGAAGCGCTTTGTTCCTCACTACTGCAAGTCCTCCCCTCCCTCTCGGCGCTCCATACAAGCGCCCTCGCCCCAGGCCACCGCCACCGCCACTGTCTCATTAGCCTTATCGTGCCCTGAAGATGGAGCATTTTTCCTTGAATTGTTAGAAAGTCAGATGAGATTCCTGAAAGTCACCCACCTCGCGTGACATTCAAAAAAGTTTCGAGTGTAAACGATTTACACGCCTTTGTGGTGAGTTGCCTTTATCTTTGCTTGTTTAAAAAATCCCTGTCATCATAAAGTACAGATCTAAAATCATCTAAAGTAGCAATTTGGTTATTCAATTCAATCACTTCTTCATCTGCAACAAAATTTATGTACTGCAGTCGGTTTGTACATAGGTATATGTATTTCCATGTATCACTCATTTCAATCTTCCAAAGCTTCAACACTTTGCATTAGTAGAAGCAATAAATAAGTTGTATAAGTGAGTCTTATTGATTTCTAAATGATTGAAGACTTTTTATAAATTGATCAGGATCTAAAATTAATTTCTAGTACAGTTTTAATATGAGATAATTAATTATGTGAAATGTTTATTTGGCGCTTAGTTTACATTTTTAACTGTTGATTTAAATTTTGTGTAAAAAATAAATTTTTTAAGCACTTATTAATAAAAGACAACATTTTTTTTCAAATGTACAAAATAATTCCTTTTTATGTATTCGTAATATGGGACACCTACCCTAGGATAAAAATAGCTTACATATGTCAGTTGTATTGGTGGTACGAAATAAAATTTCGTTTTTATTTTCTTTTCATTAACAATAACATAAAATTACCTAATTGTTAAGAAAGCATATATAAGCTATATCATTTGTCAAAAAAGCGATTAAAATAATTTTATTTTCGCCTAAATTATTATCCTCTGAAAATCTGAAATATCTCAAGCGAATCTTACTATACTGTATGCTTTTTTCTTTTTTTGCCATGCAAGTAGCCTGAAAATACGGATTTATTTTCTTAAATACCACGCGTCATTAATTTTCGCCGGGCAAATCTCATCTCATTGTCGCGCCGCTAGAAAAATAAGGAAACAGACAGTTTCTTGTGTAAATCCACCAGCGACAAGCGGACCATTTAGTTAACCATTAAGATTCCACGTGACAGGAGGTGATGGATGAATTCACACATCACCAGCACAACACATCACAACGGAGTGACTTCTGTGACTCCAGTCCATAAATTAAAACCATTCTCGCCGAAGTTCATGACAAAGTTGATCTTTTTATTTTTTTTCCTGTTACGAACATTAACTCTTTAGTTGAACATTTGTGGTGTCATCAGTTCTCTTTGTAACTTTGTACTCAATATTCAGATATTATATTTTTTTAAAGTACATATTTTTTACTTATGATTTTGGAAAGGGTTGGTACAGGGAATATTTTTTTTTGTACGAGTATAATAAAAGCATTGTCAACTTTGTGGTATGGTAATGTAACACTTTCCTTATCATACATCGTTCACAAGTGAACGATGGACGAAAAACAGAGGTTTATATAATAATTGCTTATTTTGAAAGATAATTTTTCTTCAATTTCCGTATATTTACAAAAAAAAATAACTGTATTTTTTATGAGGCTTATAATAAATTCCAACATTTTCTCACATCATATCATTGTCCTATACAATTTATCTTCTTTTTTTATCAATCTATGTAACTTTAACGATATATTGTATATCTGAATAAGTATTGAACCCCACAGCTCAGTCGAACTGGAGAAAAAAAAGTTATTTTTTATTATCACTTAAATATATTTATTATTAAACGCGCTCTGAGTTATTTTTTTTGTATTATTTTAAATAACTTTTGTCAAAAAATAGACAAATCATTTATGTTATTAATATAAAGTCAAATATTCCTTTGTTGGTCATCAATCTAGTGCGAGGAACATGAAGTAATGATTTGCTATGTAATTACGTACATATGAGACGATGTACATACGTGGAACGTGTGTCATGTAATTATAGTGCGAGTCCCGGGGACTTGAATCCACCATGTTGACAAACTCTCAGAATGTTTACTCTGCGCTCAGAGATCGTATGCGATACGTTCGTGACTTGGAGGAAAAATAATGGCTAGCTTGTCCGTGGATAGTAAAGTGTAGCATAGTGTACGACCCGTAGATGTTGAAGGCAGGGTATGATATAGTTGAAGGTAGGGTATGATGTAGTTTCGCAGTCCGCGATACCGACGTGCAGGAAGCAGGAGGCAGAGACCCCACCCGGAGCAATTATTTTGTATTGCGCCCGTGTAAATGTAAATGCAAATGTTTAAAAGCTTTGCGCTTTTTCATATTGCTTGCTCGTCAACTGCACAGGTCGACGTTACATGTACAAATCGGTTATTAAAAGGAAACCCATACCATTCTCACGCTTTCACTTCACACACTATCATGCTTCACATACTCGGAAAAAATGGTAAATTATAAAATAAAACGACTTTGTTTAAACCAATAAGTGGTTAAAAAAAATAAAAATAATAATAAAATGAAATAATTATAATAAAATGTAAAATAATTTATTTCTTAAAAAAAGTAATTAAAACAAAGTTGTTTTATTTTATAAAGTTTATAAAATGTGCCACAAAGTATCTGCGAAAAACATTCAAGAAATAGTAAATTTATTTCTAAAGCTTTATAGAATCATTATTTCTAATTTATCACATGATGTACCCCTCATAAATAAAATTTACAATACATGCCATTGTAAATGCTTGATTTAAACTCTATGTCACGTGATATTGAGCTCCGTTATTCGATCATACCTACATTTGTTTGCATATGTACCTACCTTTAGTTTCGCTCGAGTAAAAGATACCTTTTATCTTTCCTTGTGCATTTGAAAGTCTATATAGATATACATGCTCATTATAGCACAAAACATACTCTTCTTCCTAGCTCCATTCCAACTAATTGCTTTGGGAAGTGTTTGGGTCAGCTCTTCTTGTCCTGAGGTTGTAGGTCCTTCTATGATATATCTACAACGTCACCTAGGTTATGCCTTCGAATCATGCTATCTTTCTGTAGCATCCATGATTTTTTTGAACTTCCTATAGATGTCCCGGAAAACTTATGGCGATCGCCTGTTTCACAAAATGCTCAGGTTCTATTATTAAACAATTGCTACTTAGTACCAAGTGTATACGTACTTTGATAGACATAATCATTCTCATTTCGACGTTTCTTAAAAATCGACAGTAGAGCTTTTGAGCATGCTCTTTTAGTTGTATGGGTTAGCGTGGGTAGGAGGAGCTTACTCTGAGCGCGTCTGAACAGGTTTGCTTATGATCATGCTAGTATCGATGTATGTAAACAAGTAGGCTTTTTTTAAGCAAATGCATTAAGCTAGCATGCTTGTCTTAAGCATGCTCATAAGTATACTTAATTAGTATAGTATGTATCTGTACTTTAGTTTCCAATTATTTATTATGTTTGTGTCATATTGCCACTGATAATCAAACTTAAAAACACTTTTCTTATCATTCATCGTTCACATTGTGTAATGCGACTATAATTAAAGCGGTATAGCAAAAAGTGAACGACGAATGATAAAGAAAGTGTTTTATTACCATACAACAAAGTTAACAATGCTTTTAATTTACAAAATACAAACTAAAAAACACTACCGTATTTTTTATTTAGTGGCATTTTTTATTTAGTATTTTTTATTAAAAAAAAACACACACAAAAAACTAATCATCTGCCCAGATAGCGATTAAAATAAATAACTTATAATTTTAATGCTGAAATATAAGCGTTGAAAAAATAAAATTATTGAATAAATGTAGTGAAAGTGACCAGGCCAAAGTGACCTTATCTGTATTACGTAAAAAATATAAATAAATAAAATCGTCCTTTTTGTTCCAGCAGTTTTTATTCACCTTGTTGGTGGAGAATACGTCGTTTATTTTCTCTTTTAGTTGGACGGGTTAGGGATGCGTTTAAATCAGTACCTTGACGAGACTATAGAATGCAGAAAATGTACTTGTCAGAACAGTGAGATACTTCTAGCAACGTTTCACTACTCACTCTACATGTCGTGTCGTGTCGTTTGGTCCATATATCATGACTGTATTATTGCATTGGGGATTTTTCGCGCTCAAAGAAGAAATTTTCTTTCTCTTACATACACTTACATACGAACACGGATACAATGTTTACATTATTCCCATTAAAGTTCGTGAATATCGAACAAGTATACAAACAACTTATTAGTGCACTACTTGTTTTAATAAGATAACGGTTTAAGGCTCGTTCCAGACATTCCGTCGGTTCAAAAGATAATTCGTATCACATGAAAAACCTATCCTAAAAAGCTAAAATATTAATGAAGAACACGTAAAAAAAGTACAAATTTTATTTAATAGTTTAATTATTACAATGTCACTTCTTGTGTACCTGATATATACAGACCTAATTTTAAATTCCTCGGTACATCAACATGACAAACTAGTTAATTTTCAAATCAAAATAGCTTGATATTGATGTAAAAACAACACAAGATAAATTTAATGCTGGCAAATATCGAATAAATAAATAAGACAATTTTAGTGTGATACAATAATCTCATTGAAATGCTGTGTTGCGAACTAATAATATAAATATTTAAATATTTGTATATATATATATATATACATATATATATATATATATATATATATATATATATATATATATATATATATATATATATATATATATATATATATATATATATATATATATATATATATATATATATATATATATATATATATATATATATATATATATATATATATATATATATATATATATATATATATATATATATATTTATATATACATATATATATATATATATATATATATATATATATATATATATATATATATATATATATATATAGATATGTATATATATATATATATATATATATACGAACTAATAATATAAATATTTAAATATTTGTATATATATATATATATACATATATATATATATATATATATATATATATATATATATATATATATATATATATATATATATATATATATATATATATATAAATATATATATATATATATATATATATATATATATATATATATATATATATATATATATATATATATATATATATATATATATATATATATATATATATATATATATATATATATATATATATATATATATATATATATATATATATATATATATATATATATATATATATATATATATATATAGATATGTATATATATATATATATATATATATATATATATATATATATATATATATATATATATATATATATATATATAAATATATATATATATATATGTTTATATATATATATATATATATATATATATATATATATATATATATATATATATATATATATATATATATATATATATATATATATATATATTTATATATAAATATATATATATATATATATATATATATGTATATATATAAATATATATATATATATATATATATATATATATATAAATATATATATATATATTTATATTTATATTATATTATTAGATTAAACCAATATTTTTAGCTTTTCCACTTTTTTATATCTGACCAGCGACCGGGTTTCGTCGTTACCGACATCATCAGACTGATGTCGGTAACGACGAAACCCGGTCGCTGGTCAAATATAAAAAAAAAAGTGGAAAAGCTAAAAATATTGGTTTTAATCTAATAATATATTAAAAATGCAATTCCATCACGAAGTGTCAGTGATAAATCTATTATATTTATATATTACTCTTAATTTACTTAATCTATGTTGAGATGTCAAACAAAGTATAAAAAAACTTAGTGGAGAAAGCTCAGATTTGTGAAAAAGTATTTGGACGCACTCAAAATATTATGAATAAGAAAGATTTATGGCTCGCTTAACTATTGAGGGAGCATAATTGGAGAAATACGATGAAAAAAAAAACACAAAAATACGTAGTCGTTTATTTAAAAAGTACCAAATTAATTTTGCCATGGAAGCTGTATCTCGTGACTGTAAGTCAAGTTGAAATAATAACTCGACACCTTATTTACTCAACGATCCCTTATTTGGTGGCCTCACCTACACCTATACGGAGAAATGCGCGGATATAAATTACAGAACAATTGTTGCGTTAGTTGAAGACAAACATGTCGTTTCGTTTCTCGTTAACTCTAAACCTTAGCGAGCGCAATGGAGCGTTCAAGAATTGTTCATAAGGCAAGTCACAAAGTAGCTTCACGTCGCGCGTTAACTTTGTGACATGTCGACTTAACATAATAAGAAAATAAATAGGCAACTAAAATATCTTGCAAAGAATCCACGTATGTCAGAAAAAAAAACAATGCGAAACGCTATTCTCGATAAAGGACTTTTTAATTCAGGTATATTTACTTATTTTTCATCAAAATATGAATGGAGCAATAAAAATTATAAAAAGGCATGGTATGTGTTTGTGCATTATCAGGATATTTTTAGATTGTTAGGTCGTTATGACGCATTGATATTTTTTCATTGTATTTTATTCAATTTAAAAGTCATTATAAAATCAATCATTGACCATTAAAAGATTATATAAATTGATCAATATTTGAAATCGGGAAGACAAACATATCTCATGTAATATTCTATATATCTCGATGAAGATAACGAGAGACTTAGCTAATACGGTGATTGTATATGTATTAGCATTATGACAATGCTCTGCAGTACCTTATGCACAATAGGTTATGGATAGTAATTAGGAATATAATGCAAAAATGAATATTATTTATTGATTCCGAATTAGCTTTGTGGAAAAACATGATGATTAAAAAATGAATATAAAACACTTGTATTAGACCATATTTTCAGTTTATTAATGTAAACGCGACATGTTTCGAGAACTTTAAATGTTCTCATGAACAGGTGAAAATACAAACAGTTGTATTTTCACCTAAATCAATTTTTTTCCGCATGTTGACGAGAACAACTTTTGTTGTTCTCGATACTGGTGTTGTGTACTATAATATTATTTTATAAAATATTAATACGTACTTTACGCATAGTATTCAAAATGAAAAATTGTCACTAGAACTTCCTTGTTATTTTTAGCTGATTTTGGTCGATTTATCAACTTTTTGCTCGTGTGTTGAGGAAAACTTTTTCAAAAAACTTTTTCCTAGAATATAAGAAATCTTGTTAATTGTAAGATACTACGCTAGTCTGCCTGATGACAGCTATGTATAGACTCCTACGGAAACTGAGTGACATTAGATTAATGTTGCGTGTAACGGATCTGCTCATCCCATAGGCCTCTAGTGTTAAAATCTTAGCAATTTATTCTCATTACTCATCAATCGTCTTTTCTGGGAAAAATAATGAAAATTAAATGTTCCCTGGCGTTGGTTTTACAAAAGTAGTGAAGAAGAATATCTACATAAATGTGATACAAATCACATTATTTTTTTGATGAGTTTTAAAATAACTTACATACCCAGCAAATCAATGATTTACCAATTATTCAAAATTAACTAATTTATCTTAACACGGAGCATAAAAAATAGTTTTCTTGTTTATGATATCCCTTTGTTTATAGGTATCCTATGAATATTTGTTACGGACGTGGAATATGGATTAAATATGAGAAAATTAATTATTTTTCAAAATATGATTTTCTTATAAGTGTAATGGTTAGCGCGTTAGATTACCGATTATTTTTTTTCCCAAGGAAGTCCAAATAAATATGTAATTTTTTTACTCTTGTCTTTTTTTTAATACACATGAAACGCAGAATTGATAACATTGCTTTCATGTTATTAACTATCATGGTGGAAGAACGTTGATACGATATAATGCCTTATGCACCATTAATTGCGGACAAGGATAAGAAGAAGAATTAGTTTCATTGATTCGGCAGTCACTTTGTAGTAAAACCTATCCATTTTAAATAAAAATTTTACTTAGTAAATACCACTTTTTCTTAAAATCTACTTTGATACGTAATTCGATGCATTCCGCATCATTTTCAAACATTGTTCGGTGTTTGAAAATGATGCGAAATGAATCGCAACACGTGTCAAAGTGGATTTTTAAAAAAGTGATATTTATTAAGTAAAACATTAATTCAAAAAGAAGAATTAGATTAAATTGAAAAAAATATTGATAAAGTTTACCAAAACTAGAATATTCGAATATATTTTATGTAAGAAAACGTAAAATTCTTTGTAAAAAAAAATAGCACAACCGAATTAACGATGTTTTATTATTAAATATGTATTTTAGAATGTTTTGTGGGTTAATGTTACTTTATTTAGTAGTATCCTCAGACATGCTCGTATTTACGTATGTGGGTGACACCAATGATAACTTATGCATGTTCTGCGAGTGTATATCCTTGTTTGGCTCATTTGTAAATCACGGTTTAGTTTAGTAGCCGAGTGTGTTAACCTCTCGAACAATCCAGACGACAAATTCCTTCTCTGTTGAGGGTCTGCACTCCACAAGGCATCTCGTTAATAATTATCGCTTGTCGCGTGTGTTAGGCTATTAAAGGTAACGATAGACAGGTTATCTCAAGGGATCGGGGAGTGTTGATTGAGGGAACAATGGATACTGCAAAACAATGCTTAAAATTTAGTTGTATGGTAAGGATTTCTATCTGTAAATATAGCACGATCTGAACCATAGCAATCATTTTTATTTCAATATGAAACATTTAATGACGTTTTTATATGTACCAAATATTAAAAAAAAAAATACAAAAATGAGGTAACGTAGTAAATAACATTGATTTTAATACATTAAATATTGTTGTTTAATTCGTAATGAAAAGAATCATCTTTGAAGTAATATGAAAAATACACAAAAAATTACTGGGCATTCTAATCAGACCGATCTACATACATATATGGCACATGATAACTTTTTCTCATATACCAAAAATATGTTCAGTAAAAGTTTTTAAAAAATGGCTTTTGAAAATTGATATCTTTTTATTACATAAATATTTTATTTTTTCCTTATGTAAGTATTTGGTTTTATTCAAGTTTTAAAAAAATAGTTTTTTCAATTGATTGGGAGTTTGCAATACATTAGATTTTTCACTCTGCCTTAAAAATCCTATTTTAAGACAAGTATTTAAAATGGAGGCTTAGCAGATTATTTTCCTTTTTCAAATTCTTGAATGGATTCAACCCTTTCTTATATTTTTGGAGAACTTTTTATTTTAACAATAAAGATCACTTATAAGCAATTTTCTCTCTAGTAGAGATGTTTAACTCATGTGAGTATAAAAAAAATACAGTTGACATACAACACAGGAAATTTTGTAATCATTCATATACACAACAACAACAAAAAATACCAAAAAAAACTGTATTATTCGTCGCAAAAATTATGTATCGCAATAAAACGTTCATGGAAATGGGTAACAAAATATATGGTGTTTGATAATTGATGAATAAATCGTGACCTTACCGCTTTAAAAATTCCAATAAACGATCGTCAAAATTGATATAAAAGGGTTAATTAGCGTCACATACAAGGCGGTATAATAATAAACAATATATAAAATGAGTGCAATCTCCGGCCACATCGCTCAGATGTGGCATTTTATTATAAGGGTCCGACTAACGAGTCGATAACTAAATGGGGCTCCAACTTCCCGAACGGGCTAATGACATCCGCTTTCCTCGTCTTGGATTCTTCCCCGCTGCAACTTCACGCCTCGCGCACAATGCTCACACTGACACGGGAGATAAATATTAGCTTCCTTAAAACAGGGATGTTTGCTTATTCTCCTGATGCTAAAGGTAGCTTCCTGATAATCACAGTGTTTACACCTCAACGCGAGAACCCCAAAAAATTAAACAAGATATTAACTTACTCAGATAAAAAGGGCTTTTTTAACCCACAACATTTAAACATTATTTTCTATCGTGCTTTATTTCTTTACACTAAACTATAGAAACGAGGATGATGATAATATTAGGTATAAAATATCCATTGCAAAAATCACAGTTTTTCATTTATTTTTGTTTCCCAGTAAATTACAAAGCCTCCATTACTGCAAAATGTTAAAAAAAAACTATGAAAAGGGATGCATGGATTACATTTGATACCGAAAATGCTAGTGTTATTTTGAAATCTACATAATCATACAATTTTAATCTTTATTCTCCAAAGAGTGCATTTTTATTCGCTTTTGTCGAAAACTAACGGTAAAATAAAATTTTAGAAGATAAGTACCCACATAAAAATCTGAATACATGTATTTTTTTGGATATATATTTTTAAATTTCTTTATTTAGGTTATATAAAATTTAATACAAATTATTATAATGTTTAAAGTTATTTAGTTGATATTTCTTTATTACGCATATTTTATTATTGACTGTCGTGCAACATTAAGGAATAAACGCAATAATATCTACCATTGTCATTTATGTTGAAATGTAATTGTTTGGCTTCATTGAAAAATTCGACCATTTAAAAAAAATACAAATTCATAAAACGGTGCCTGTTAAGTTGGTTTAAAAAATGCTTATCGTTTTAATTGGAACTTTAAAGCGGAATGAGTCTCATCGTAAAAATGCAGTCTGCGTTAAGTGCTTCGTTAATCGCACGCGTGCCGATGGCTATCTCTGAACGGAGTCACTTGTCCCCACTTGCGGGTCTCATATAAAGGTTATAGATCTCCTTCCAGCGTATTATAGTACGGCGCAGAGGTCTGGAAGCGGCTATCGCAGTCTGCGATCTGTGTCACATAAGGGTACGTAGGTGTATTCCGGGGCCATTCGCTAATTTGCGAAAGCTCGTAACTTATAATAATGCGCCGGAAGCTTTCATGCAGCAAACCACTCCAATAATAGAGATAGCGCTCATAATAATTTCGCTTTCTGCAATAAAAATGCATTTACTGGGTGTTGTGTAATCAGGCTTTACAGCGAAGCGAACATTTTAATATTCTCATAATGCCTTAGTAAATTATGAAGGGACATAATAATTCGAGCTGTTTTCATTATGTAAATAATACATTGGAATGGAATACATTACAATATAGAACGAATGTTAATTGAATTGTTTAAAAGTGTTTTATTTTTATTTTAATAACTGTGAATAAATTAATCCAGGGTTTTTCCAAACTTTTCTGGAATGGAACACCTCTACTTCAGTAATTTCTACTTTCTATTATATCTACACTTTACATTCTACAGTAAAGATAGAATCATTTCAAATTTTGTGAAACACCTACCGTTTACAGGCCCCATGGAACATTAATGTTTTACAGTAGTAATTTGAGAAACCCGAGGTCAACCCATTTAACTAAAAATCTAAAAGCCACCACCAGATATAAAAAATAAGCATTATTTCCCTTCCAATGGAAAATATTTATTGAATAATTTTCGTATAAACATCGAAAGTATCAAATACAATACAATTTTATTGTATTAACTGTGAAAAAAATTGTTTCATCTTCTCGTATTTTAGAATTTTGATATTTTTACTAAACGAATTTTCGCAATTTACAAATTCTTTCCAAATCACTAAAATAGTTTTTTTTTCAAAGATTCTCTCTTCATTTTATACAAGTATTTACAACTTAATGCCCAAACACATTACGTTCATCTCTATCGATTTCATTTCTTAACAAAACTTATTTTTTCTTTATCAAGTCTAATATCATGGCAATTATGTTTCTTAACCAATTTAAAAGGCTCAAACTTTAACAATATGGACTTAATATAAAGCCAAATGACCCCCACTTGAAACTCATTTACAAAGTTTGACGCCAAATGAAACTTCAGCCTTACAATATTATATACTTAGTTAAGTTGCAAGGAATTACATCTCGTATTGGACCACAATATAAGTAAACACGCTATTGCCCGATTTTTTTTTACCCAACTATTTATCAAAGAAAAACTTCCACTAGTTTTATTTAAAATAATATATGAAATAGAAATAATATTGTAAAGTATTTAAAAATAAACTTCAGTGTGGTTCCAATATTTTTTTGTCAAAAAATATCCAAGCAGATTTTGAAATAATTAACGTTATAAATGTTTGTATAAATGTTTTCAAACAGTACTTTTTGGTATGTTATTACTTATTACATAGTATTTTAGTGTCATAATAGTAAATAACGCCAGTTAATTTAGCTTACCATGGCATAATACCTCCAAAAAAAATCTATTAACATCAGAACGGCAATGACTATAATTTGTTTGTCGATTGCTATTAGTTCTAAACTTTTATGTTGTTGTTGAAATTATGTATTTGAATTTTAACCATTCTTTTGAATTCAAGCATTTAGGGCTAATCCATATAATGATGCATATGGCACTAAATTAAACTGATGCATATTCATCATAATGTAATAATGTTTTTATAATTTGAAGGTTTATTTTAATGAAAAACACAATCCCCAGTAACAAGTTCATGAACGGTTGTCATTTTCTTTATTTATTCACTAAAACGTTAGATTTTTTCGGCTGGCAAATAATTTCAAGATGAAATACACAACTTTGTTTCTAAATAATATAAAAAAATATATAAAAAAGTTTTGTTGCTTAGAGAAAAAAAGTGTTCACAAAATACAAAGAAAATTAAAACAACGTACTTACCAAGTGACATTTGTCTGGAATATTTGAGCATCAGCAGCTTTCTTGATTAAAATCCTGAAATTAATTATCCAGATGTCAAACATTTGATGAAAACTTTCACATAGGCGCAAATACCCAGGCTGTGGCCCAGTAATCCAAGCTATTCGCGATCCTTCCTATGCAGGGGTTGATATAGGGTTGGTAGGTTCTATAGGGGTGTGAACGTGAACCAAACAGCCTAGACTTTAAAGTAGAAATATTAAAGCAATAAGGCTTGAGGTCTCCCCGGGAGCTTTCAAGAGTTGTGCCAACTTGAGTTATGGAGGTTTTTGGGGAGGTTTTCTCGTATTGAGTGCTGAAAGGGATCCGCCCCCCTTTTTACCATAGTACATGTTTTCCTATGAACTTTAATGACTTGCAACACTTACAAATAACTATTGAGTTGCAAGTTCGTGTAAGTAATTTTATTTTCCAAACCCACTATGGACAATTTTACTAACTATTTGAATACGCAAGTTTAAATGAGATAATTAGTTACAGAACATTGAGGTAGGTAATTTAATTAATTATTCTTCTTTTAACTAGTACATAATAAACTTCTAATAAGATTTATATTTTTTGAATCACATTTTTACATAATAAAAATTAAATATTTCAATATAAGCTTTTTTACACATTTTTTTAAATCGAGATATTGTTTGAATTTATAAAGAATTTAAATCTCGTTTTTAAATATTAAAAAAAGGCTAATGATAATTATTTTTACTGTCAGTATAAATATTTTAACAAAAGTAATTTCATAACATAAAAAAAAGAAAGGAAATTATACAAATTTATTTAGATTTTTTTAAGTCATGTTTTATAAAAACTTTATACAATATTTTGACTGTGCATATCCTTATATTTTTGTCCTCAAATACTGAATATAACATCCGAGGGATAATTATCAAGATACATAATATGTAGAAGTCATTCAGCATATATAGTACATATCGTAAGCCTTGTTGTCCACAATTTCATATTCCTATTGCGTTATAAAAAAAAAACTTCTTTTTCTATTTTGAGACTTACTGAATGTTTTAAACAAATCAACTAAATTAACCATAACTTTAGATATTTTGTAGGAAATATTACTGCTAATTTTGTATGATGTCAAATATAAATAATCTAATAATAACATTTTGAAGGAATTATGTTACTTAGTTGAGATTTTCATTTTATTAAGATCTTCTCGAGTTTCTCTCCGATCAATGGAGATCTGCGGGATACATAATATTCGCCGGGTAGTAGAAGAGCGAGGTTTCCGGGTAAATAGCGAACCGCCTCACCGCAGGAGAGGCCAGACAATACACAAGCCGCCCTTAATCTTCGCTCTCCATTGTAACCCCCACCCGAGCCACTTAACCTTTCATCGGCAATATTGTTGTCACCGCTAACTAATGAACGCCACTAGCGGGCCTTCGCTTCTGATTATGGTAATATGAACATGATATGGAAATGTGGATAGATACATCTTAATCAATGAGGCGGCTGATCTGTTTACTCTCATATCTCTAAGATTCGACCGACCTCACTGCCTCGGCACTAAATCACACGTTTTCGTTTCAAAATAATTATTTTATTAATTTAATACCAAATTAACGTTTTTTTCGGATTTAATAATTAAGCTCGATAGTCACTTTGTCGACAGTCTCTTTCTATTTTAAAATTGATGTTTTACTTGTTAAACACTTTGTTAAAATTTATTTCGACACGTACTTTCTACATCATTATTAAACACAGTGTTTGATCATGGTATTATTAATATATGTTTGATGATTATTTCAAATATATTGAAACAAGTTTCACAACAATGTTTTTGAAAAGCATCGGTATTTACCTACTAAAAGTTAAATTTAACATGTTTCTTTTCGGATCCTAATCAAAATTGTTCCTCACACGTTTTTTTTACAAATAAATTAATAGAATCTATTTCTTTTGACTTGGAAATGAATGCAGCGATGAAAATTTCATTCTTATGTGAAGTATTTTTTTTAAATATTTGGTTTTTATAATTTATTCTATAAGTCCATACTTTAAAAACATACAATGATTTTATATGCTTTTTCTGTGCATATTTTTGTTTTAAAACTACGTACTTTGACGATAATTTAAAATAAAATACTAGAACAGATGCTTCGTTAAATGTTTATTTTGTGTCGCTTTCTATTACATTTTTAACAATACTTCAAAAAAACTTTTAAGTTTTAAATCATATTAAAGACCTTAGAGAACTCTCCTAAAAAATGATTCAGAAAAGGTTCCGCGAGTCGAAAAGGTTGAAAATCACTGCCATACAGAATTCACCTGCATTCCAATAAATTGCCAAATGTCAAGTAGGTATAGTCGTGATGCCACCGATCGTTTCCGTGAGTACTCCCGTATATGGAATACACAAGATTAATGTTCTCCGCTGTCTTGCCTGAAGATGACATTTAGTACATCGCCAACCTTACTCTAAATTGTTAATGTCACATTAAGCGCATATTCTCTCATTTACATACTGAATACCACAAGCTTGGCTTTCACTCTAACTCATAATTGACATAGTTCGTGATTTCAAAACGATGATCGAATTACAGTTACGAAGAGGTTGGAATACGTTAAATCATATTCCACCACCGAATTACCCGAGTATCTCACGATATTAGACACGAAACTAATGTTTGAAATGAATCTCGAGTAGCGCAATTTATTTAAGTGAAGAAATTCACACAATGATGAAGTGCTTATTTAAATTTGAGGTTTCGATACGAGGCACAATGCAGCTGGAAATGTAAGACCGCGTACCCTCCTAACATTCTCCAAATCTTTGCATTCAAATGTGTGGTGTATTCCACTATAAAAATGGCATTATGTAAATTCTCGAGAGAAATAAAATATCGTGTGATTCTCCCCCAGTAGAATATTTGCACCGAGGAAGGAACCCAGAATATGGTTTCTCTCATTTCCGCTTGTTTTGCCTTTTTGCGAGGTACTTCCTCGGGTAGGCCGGTTCCATTCACATCCTCGGAGCGCACCAGAAGCAATCTCCGCGGTTATTTTTCAAAACACTCCGGCCCGACTGCAGCTGGAGGGTGTGTAGCAGTAACTCAGATTAAGATACGTATTTTATACATGTCAAAGCTTGTGAAAGTCGAGAGGAAAAAGATTTGCCGAATAAATTATTACCCTTTCCTCGTTTTCGCCCTCCCCTCGGTAGGTTTTAAAACTTTCCCCGTAGCACCTCGTTTCGCTGCGTTTTCGCGAACTTTTTCTCTTTTTCTAGTAGATTTCGCGGATCTGTGTTAAGTCGGAATTATCGGCCTAGGGCGCTTTACGGGGAGGGGAGTTTGCTTAGCGGCGGACGCCCGAAAGTTTTGCACTGCATTTGTAATTTATTGCTACTGCACAAGAATATAATGATTTATTTAACTGCTCTTACTCTTATAAGTGCGTAAATCATTTCAACTTTTAACTAGAATGATTTTACAGTATTCATTACCCCCTTCGGTTGTTTTGTTCCGAATGATAAATGACCACCGGTAACCGGCACAAAATATTCGCTCGTTAAAAAATCAGAAAGAAATTTCAAATGCGGAATAATATTTTACTTTCCTTATACCTGAAATAAAAACAGGGTAACCTATTAAATAAAATGATTAGTTCGTTCGTTAGTGAAACACCTTAATAAGCTCTGCTGGCGGTTTATATTAATTACTGGGCTATGTTTATTGCCGCTACACAGGAGTCGGTTAATAATCCCCATAGTTCCGGGCTCCGACCACACCGTGAATATATCGACTCACGAGAAATAATTATTTTGGTTTAAATAAATCATTTCGTATTTTAATTATTATTGTGCTTCTAACCAGCAATGAAATGTAGAAATTTGGGGAATATTAAATTATTTATTATTCAATTTAGAATTACCTCATCTTTATTTTAGAAAATATTGATCTGTAATTGAAGTACTACTTACAATTAAACTCCTTATTTTGCAATAATAAATGTAAGAAATAATTTTAAAAAAATGCAATACTAGTTTTAAATAAAAAAAAGATTTTACGCACATATTTTTAATATTTTTGGTAATTATTAATGTTTATTTTCATAATGCTTGGGGGAAACAATATTTTAGCAGATTTCGAGAAGCACTCCGTCTGTACAATATTTAGAATTGCATATGTTGCTGTTACGTTCAACAAATGGAACTGCCATTTCGTTCCAAAAAAAACTTATTCGAAAAACTGTCCAAGGTATAAAAATAAAATATACATAAATTATCACAATTTCAAATCGATCAGAACGTGACTAATCAGAATCTTATATTTTTTATTGGAAGGAAGAACAACAGTTACAATATATGATACATCAGAATACAAAAAATAAAATCATGAGTTCAAATTATAGTTCTTCACAACTATGCATAATAGAGGTCTATATAAAGGAAGAACATCTTAAATCACCTGAAGGTGATTTAATATTAGATTATGAAAATAAATTAAATTTAAATTTTTATTTTTATCGATTGCCATTATTTAAAAAAATTATTATTAAAGCGAAGAAAAAAAAACAATTACATGCAAACGTGCCTAAAAATATATTCAAATTGGACACTTTATCCTCAGTTCATGTGATATAATAAGTTATACAGAAAATATCATACAATATTTGAATCTGATTTCAAAATACTATTGTTAAATTTATTATGGAACTGCCCCGATTTCAAGTATGGCTTTCTAGAAGAAAAAATCAGGAGTTTCTACGACTATTTGCTCTTTGTAATGCTAAATATTTAAGTATCCTATAATATATGTTTGACCCTTCCACTTCGGTCCTAATTAGAAAATTAAGATAGGCCTAAACGTAAAAAAAATATTCTAACAATTTTTTAATACGCTTCAACTTCTTTTTAGTATATCTTGCAATATAATTTTTATAATTTAGAAAATTTAAAATCCATTGATAAATTTCAATACAAATACATATTTTAAATACTAGTAGTATTACGTTTAAATGCTCTCATTTTGATCATGCTTTAGTATACTCATATAACTTG
Source organism: Brachycentrus maculatus (assembly GCF_059751285.1). Taxonomy (NCBI): domain Eukaryota; kingdom Metazoa; phylum Arthropoda; class Insecta; order Trichoptera; family Brachycentridae; genus Brachycentrus; species Brachycentrus maculatus. The sequence goes on along the minus strand of NW_028281121.1, from coordinate 1,162,119 downwards.
AATACGTGTATAAGAATGGCTATATGCGTCTGATGAAACCATAACTTATTTAGTGCATATTACACCGGCTTACCTGATTATGTTTATATTATTCATGCGTTAATATGGGAACAATTCGCGTGGATACTGAAGCAATAATTAATCCACTGCACTGCGGAACAAAGTCTAGCAGAGATTCCCAAGGAATTCACATAAATTCCTGATTTTGTATTTAAATAAATTTTTCATTTACCTATTTTTTTATTACTGGTTATATTTAAACTTTTCAGACTATTTCATTAAATAATTGTACCGTATGTTAATATAATCTGTTTTTATATAATGATAATAACAAGCGCTAATCTGTTATCATTTGTCTGTTATAATGTGATAATTTATGTTTTTTTTCATTTACAAGTAAAAAACAGGATTAATTTTTTATTCCAAGATAAAATACTGTTTTTTGATTGTTTATTTCAAAAGTATTTATAAACAAAAATATCCTGTTTAAATTTTGAAGATAAATATTAAGAATTGTTTCTTAATGGGTATATCGAATTTATTGTAACCTGTTATAAAAAACCCCAAACAAGGGGTCCCTCCTATCCAAAGTATGCGAGTCATTCTATGTAAATGCAAACACAAAAATATTAAGATAATTTTTTGGTATTATTTATCCATTTCATATAAATAGTAAAATTCGTAATAAAAAACTACCAAAATAAAATACCGTTTACCGAAATATTTGTTTAGATCGATAAAAGTAAAGAGTAAAAAATATTTTAATTCGTTAAAAGTTTTGATAAACAAAATATTGGTGTGTATAATGTTGAATGTTTTAATGAAAAATCCAACAACAACAAAAAATAAACTCACCGAACCCTCATCTCTTCACACCCAGCGTCTCAAAAAATCTGTATTTTTTATTATAGTTTTTCTATAGAATTTCCGTTTTTTTTACCCAGAAAGCTTAAAATCATTATAAACAAGATCCATTTTTCAATTTTTAATAAAATTTCCACCAGTCAAAAGTGTATAAGCTCGTACATTTTTTATGAAATTTTTGACAACTATTATATTATATTTTTCTTCTATATTCGTTCAAAAAATGTCAATTTGTTTGTTAGTTTGTTTAAAGTGAAAATAATTGCCATTTACTTAATTTTTTTAAATTCTTGAATCTATGTCAACTAGACGCTATATCTCTTCATAAAGTAGTAAAGTGCAATAGACTGACCCATCAGCATCTCATATCACTGATACGATTTATTATTATTTTTCGTTGTGTCAAAAATTAATCGCTAATAACTTAAGAAGAATATATCAATAATTGTATATTTTATTATTATTCAATTGAATAAAATATTCAAACATATATAAATTCATATGTAAGAGTATATTTGTTTAACTTGATTTATATTTTATTACTAAATTAACAATTCTCGAACTAAGAAATAGTATTAATTTGATATTCTATTTAAATAGTTTCTAAAAATATGTTGGAATTAACATTGAATGCTCATGCTTTAACATTGCATGGCAGCTACCAATTTATCCCACACAACCCTCTTGTACCCCGGGTGCTTACCCTTAAAAAATAATTCTAAAGTTAGGAAGTCCGCATTGGATTAATATCAAGGGCATTTTAGTTCCCTGAAAATATGGCGGTCATTCATCTTTATGGTGTTTCTAATGGTGTAATTCATTTTTGTGTTATCCGCTTAACTTTAGGGAGGGTATCATAACTATGTGTTATGATACTAAATAATTCATAACTCATTAATTAAATACGAAACGATTAAAATTTATGTAAGTGTTAAAACGACATACTTATTTAAAAGTAAGGAATATTTTACAAATTAATTCCATCATTCGTTTTTCTACCAAAAACTAGATTTATTTTTATTTTTTACGAGTAACGTATTGTGGTTTATATAAAACAATATGTCTTAACACCTTCTAATTATAAGTAATTAGTTTATACTATGTATCGTTTCAAATAAAAATAAAATTTTCACTCTGATTGCAATCTCGTGGTTAGTTAGAGAATTTGGATTCACTCTATAGACTCGAACCGTAATCCATCGTAAATTGATACCTATTTCAAAATCATGGCCTCCTTAGCTTTTACGATAACAGAATTAATAAATTTAATTACACCTTTTTGTCGTAAAAATACCTCGGGATTGTGAGCTCAGACTATTCTGAATGTCGATAGTCGATAAAATATCTAAAATGCAAAATTATTATCAAATGTACATTAATATATTATACATGAACTTCCAGTCGGCGAGAAGCTAGCTGACCTAAGGTATGCGTGTATCATGGGTCATTTATCCTAAACGTGTTAGCAAGTTGTGTGTAATGTCAGTGTCATAGAGTTGATCGATTGTTTACGGGATTTCATGTCCTGTTTACACACACTAATATACCTTCACGATTAATATTATGTTCGTGATTCTAAAACTATTACTATTCACGACTATCTTTAATTCATTCAAATTCAAACCCTTATTCGCACCCCAATGGTGCATGGGGCACTGCATTATATAAACGCAGTGTTATCTTGATCGTTAACTCACGAAGGAAAGGTGATCAGCCCATCGCTTCAGGTACCAATCTATGAATAAATATTAGAGTGAAAAAATCACTTATATTTATTTGACCCCCCTGGGAATCGAACCCGGTACCTCCAGAATGGTAGCCGAGCGTGCTGACCATTACACTACGGAAGCGGACAATAATTACATAATTTACTTTAGGTCTTCTTCTTCTCCGTCTTAATCCTCATTGCTGAGGGTTATGACCCTTGCATAAGCAATGACTCTTCTCCAGTTATCCCTTGACTGCGCTGCACGTAGCGCTCCAACCACTGAGGTGCCTACTGCTGCCTTAATTTGATCGGTCCATCGTGTGGAGGATCTTCCTCTCCCTCTCTTTCCCTCCAGGCTACCGATCACAACTAGTCGTTCCAGGCTATCCTCGTTGCCACGCGCAACGTGTCCAAAGAACTGGAGAATCCGTCGGGTACAGATATTGGCCAGAGTCAAGCCATCCAAGCGTAGTTCCTGGCGAATGGACTCATTGGTGCGTCTAGCTGTCCATGGAATTCGGAGCATGCGCCTCCAACACCACATTTCGAAGGCATCAATTTTTCTCCTTTCTGCTGCTTTTATAGTCCATGTTTCAGCAGCATAGAGAAAAATGGAGTGGACCAAGCTCCTGACAAGCTTCATCTTGGTGTTGTTACTCACTTACTTTAGGTACATAAATATAAATCTTTGGAAACAATATTTGGAGTGAATACAAATTTTTATACTCAAATGCGGGAATTAACCTCACAAAAGGGGTAGTTTTCATATTTTAATTGATATCTTAATGGCCGCCATCTAAAATTAAAATTGTTTGTATTAGTATCATTATAGTGCGAAAAACTAAATCATAATTCTTTAAAATTTTTCAATGTTTTTTCCTCTGTGTTATTTCTCTCTTTCGTTTTATTGATGTATGGTTTTAAATTGAGTCTATATTTATTTATTTTTATAATTTTAATTTTATAAGCACATATTTATTGAAAACAAAACAGTTTGGTATTGAAACAAAGGCAACTTTAAGTGAAAGTTGGACTTTAAACCCTAAAACACTACTTTCGTTAAGGTACTAAGTTTCGTTAAGTTACTACATAAGTTTCGTTAAGGTAGCATTTTTAAGATTGAGTTTTCTAGTTTACGACATACTAAAATATTTGATAGCTTTTTTAGGAAGTTACTTTTACTTAAAGTCTCAAAAGAATAATATTTCATAATAACTTTTAAAATATATAATAATTTTTAAACTTTTTTTACAAAGTTTAACATTAACTGTATATTTATATTCGGAGTTATCAGTATTAAGAATATATATTCCTGAATCCTTTTTTTGTAGTCATATATAGAATATCTCTAATTTATGTTATTTATTATGAAAAAGTCTAATTATATAATCTAACAGGTGTAAAATATATTCAAAATGAAGCAATGAAAATTTTTTAAATCTCTGAAACAACAATGCAATCGAAAATATTTAAAAATTATAAATGACACCAGCTGTCAAGAACAATACTATTCACCATGAACAATATTTAGCATTGCATGCGTTACTGTAACGTTCAAGATATAGTGCGGTAAAAAAATATTTATATATATCTTTTACACCTGTCACAAGTTTATGATGTGTTATAATGTGCTCATATTTTACATTAAAAATACGAACATATGACATTGCGTTAAAATTTTGAAACAATCGACGAAAAACTTGAAGAATTTTGCGATTTTTAACAAACGAACATTTTTTTAAGTAACATATAGATTTCAAATAATATACATGTTTTTAAAAAAATTATCTGTTAGTAGGTTTTGTAGTAAAACAGATTTTAATTTGTGGTAACATCTTTAATAATTGTAATACAGCTCTCGTTATGTATTGATATAAACGTTTGTACAATATGTTTTGTAACTCTTACAATTTATAAGCATCGATTTTTTTTTTAATCTGTTGCAAAATACAAAGTTGCCTCCAATTTAAGAGTTTTTTCAACCTGCTAAAGTGACAGAAGAAATTTTAATATTTGTAAACACTCCAAGCAAATGATTTAGTGTTGCAGCATAACGTCTAGACAAGCTGTCTTTTGTATAAATCATGTCGCAACTCCGGTCCGTCGGTATAGGTACAAGAAAGAAGGTTAACTTGCGCGAGTCTTGAAAGAATGGTTCCGTTCTTTCCTAAAGGGCATCAGGTGCAAATGTCAACTTTGACTCATAGGGTTAAAAATCTTATCGTTAGGACGGGGCATAAAATAAAAGGGAGGGTTTAGTAGGATTTTCCCTTGCTGCAAAGTAGGTGCACTACTCCTTTTCTTATTGTAGAGGGTAGAATCGATTGATAAGCACAAAAGAAAGGGCAATCATTTCCACATGAACTGCAAAATGAAATATCCTCTTTCAGGAAAAGGATTCGGTAGTTTGGCGATAAAAATACTCTCGAATTAAGGTGCTGCAGCGTAAAAAAGAAATAAAATGATTTTATTATTTTAAAAATACTTCATTAATCGCAAAGAAAAATAATTCATAAATTGATTCTGCAGTCACTTTGTAGTAATATTTATATTTATTTCATTTTACATTTAACTAACCTAAAACCAATGTTTCTAAAAATCTATTATAAGGCATGTTTTGAGACATTTTGTATCATTTTTAAATACCGCATATCGTGTATATACGAAATATTTATTTAAGTTTATCACAAAAAAAAAATATTTTTTGCATTTAAGTTTTACTTGGTAAAAACTTATTATTATTTATTAAATTATTTATTAAATGGGTACGCATTTCTACTAAATGACTGCCGATCAATTGATAGAAATATTTTAAAAAAGATAACGCATTTGAAATAATACAGTTATTCATTATTGTACTAATTTAAAACTTTATCATTTTAAATGCTTTATTAACAATTAATCATAAATTAATTACGTATATCCACATTCTCTCTCTATGTTTAAAATAATGTTTTATTTATTGTTTCGGCATTAACTTTGTGGTAAAACATGTTACAATGATTAAAGAAAACACTTGTTTTTTACCACTTGAGTAAAAAGTGGTAAAAAACAAGTGTTTTCTTTAATCATTTTAAAATAATGCATTGAAACACGCGTCACAATAGATTTTAAGAAGTAGTGGTATTTATTAAGTGAAATTTAAATAAAAAAAAAACAATCTTAACTCAATTGATTGCTAAATAATCAAAACGTACCTTTTCTATCCACACCTAATAGTGCATAGGATACAAAAAACAAGAAAAAATGAAAATATTTATTTAATATTATTATTGTCGTAACAAAAAGTCTCGCGATGCAACGTTGAAAAATGGGTGTAAGATATGAAATGTGTGTGTATTACCTAATATATTATTCAAGTGTGTATGTAAGTTACCCCTTATTACATTTGCTCCACGTACAGTTGTCATTAATCATTCAAGTGCCGTGGAAAATAAAATGTATCCGTTTATTTCAATCTTTCCTTCCGCCGACCTGAGAATTTCCCCCATTATCTGTATGGATGCTGGAACACTTAGATACTAGGCATTCTTTGAAGATTTTTATATTAAGCCGTCCGTTGCAGCTGAACATCTCAAGTCATCTTGTATTAGAGAGTAATTTTTCAATTCCTTCTTTGAGAAAAGTATTAAAATAAATCCTTAAAATACCCAAGAAAATTTTAATAACGAGAACGTTTTCGCTTTTTTAGTGCATTGTTTTTCTTTGTGTTTGCTTTGTTTTCGATCTACTTTTAACGAAACCTTCTATAAATAAATTAACTTTTTTTTTAATTTTGCAGAACCGGATTTAACAAAACTTTTTTATTTATAAACGTATGAGAATCGTACTTCACACTTAAAAAAATCTTACACAGTTTAATATTTTTTTACCACAAAATAAAAAAAAAGTCGGTTTATATATTTTTAGTAAAATTGAATTTAAAGGTGAAACTTCAAGTAAATCAACAGTAGTCGTCAGTTGTTTTGTGGTCTTTATCAATGCTATAAGGTTATTTAGTTGTAGAAAATAAACGTATATTTAATTTTAAAAAATAATTTAAACATCATATTAAAAATAATATTAGTTTGAGTTATGGATTCAGAAAGAAGAGCTTAGCTGATTAACCTTAGCTTTCACATAAATACATGACTATTTTACCAATTTTAATAATAATAAGTTCGGATAATTTATTTTTATAATTTATTTGGCACCATTTTCGTAAAATACTACATTGTGGGCACTTCTTTAGTTATTTCTTTTAAATGATTTAAATTTTATTATTAAAATCTGAATTAAAAAAATGATAATCAAGATTTTAAAACTATTTAGACATATAAAAATAAATACAAAAGAGCCATATTTAAATTATTTTATATTAAATTAATTCATTTCTTTCTTCCAGAGCCGCGGCCAAACTAAACCTGAATGGAAACCACATGTTTTTGATTTAGTTATTAAAATCTAAATTTAAAAAAATGTTCATCTAGATTCAAAAATTATTTACCCGTACAAAATAAAAATAAAAACAATTAAATGATGTTGTATTTACGAAATAATAAATAAATTTTTCTTTCTTCCAGAGCCGCGGCCAAACTAAACCTGAATGGATCACCCCACAGGCGGCGGAGGGAGGACGAGGGGGCGGGGGCCGCAGCCCCGCGGGAGGGGATCGGGGGCTTCAGCGCAGCCCTGCAGCGAGCCCCCCCTGCACCCCCTCCGGCCCTACTGAGAAGGATCGGCGCTAAGGAGGCCACAGGGGTGGGGAAAGTAAGTAGAAAGGCTTAATTTGTGTGCTTATTATTTAATTATACATGGTTATCGGAAATTCGATGGATCGCCTTGAGGAGATTGTAGTCTTTGACAAAATGCATGAGTTAAGAATAATTTTCATGATTATTTTTAAAAATGTGTATAAATAAGCCCTTATTGTAAAAGCCTAGATTGTAAAAAAAATAATAAGCAAATATAATACATTTTATTTCATAACAAACTAACATGAGTTTTGACAATAAAAACAATTCTCAAACTTTTATTCAAAAATAATTTTATATCACCAGGGACTTGTACAAATAATTTTACATATTTGAGGCTTCGACCTCAAACGTACAAATGCAGAACGTGACATCTCTCTTCACACATTTTTTTAGAATAGGCAGGAATATATTAAAATAATATTTTTAAACATTTTTTTCATTCTTAGCTTTCCATTACTCTTTTCAAAACCATATATTTGATCAAAGAAATACATTTTTGTTTTGTGTTTTAAGCAAAATGTTCAAATACGTTAAATGTTGTCTGGGTTTATAGAAAATTAAGCGATTTATCGTTTATTGGGCCTTAAGGTACTTGTATAAGTTAAGGAAGTCGGGACTGCGTTTAGATCGCTGCGCGTTAGAAACCTCCGCACTAATTAGAAAGAAGCATGATTAAGATGAAAAAAAGGATAACAACTTTGATCCATAAGAAACTGTGATCCTGTTAATACAAAATCCTTTTTGGTCATCATAGAAATACTTAAAATCTTCATTTTTAGTTATAACATAAATTATTATTTCCAACTATTATTTCCTTACTATTATTTTTTGTTCTCCCTGTTTAGTACGAGCATGATTTATATTTTGTATTTGAATAAATTGCATCCCTCCGCCCTTTCTGTGTCGAGTAAAAAGCGTTTTCTACGTAACAATAGTTTACTCCTAAATGTCTTGCACGGAAACCTTCCAAACAAAGAAAGCCTAAATCACCACCCGCAATACACAAGAGATATCTTCTTAGGGAGGGTAATCTATTCAGAGTTAACTAACCCTGAAATTCGAGGAATGTAACATGCTTACTTATGCTTACTTAGCCTGCAATGAGAAAACGTAGGAATCTCCTCATTGGCTCTAAGCTTCGAGCGTTCTACAGTCCTCGGATGTTCCTGGCTACAGTAAGAACTAAGAACGGTAAACAACGTTAATTGAAAACTTTCCCCGGAAAGAAGTTGCAATAACTCATTTCTTTCCTTTGATGGAAACTCGTTGGAATGACCCCGTAGCCGATAAACAAATCACAGAGCGAACAGGCAGAAACTCTGGATGCGAAGCCTTCAGAAGTCGACATGCAAATTTAATAATCCGAAATGCCTTTTCACATTTCAATGTGAAAGGATCTGATATTTTTGACGTTTTTTTATAAATCATTTACAAAACAAATCCAAATATTTTATACGCTATATCTCGCAAGCTGAGAAAATTCACGGTGAAAATATTTAACAATGAACTTTGAAATTAGTTATAGTAAATAAACATGTAATAAATCATATGAATAAACATGATCATAAGTTAATTATATTAAATTATAAAAAATATATAACCTCCTTTCTAACGATAATTCAACTTCATAGAAATATATTTACTTAATAAATTTAAAAACTTATATTAACCTACTATCAAAGTATTTTTAACAATTAAAAGGATGTAAAAAAATATTAATAAACTCAGTAATATAATTTCATAAGGTTATATATTACTTATTTTTTTGTTGATTACCTGTGTGGAAAGAAAAAAAAACATTTAAATTATTTATTCCTTACGAACCTTGACACATTTTAAAAATTAAATTTGAAATATGCGTCTAACTATTCCCAGTTTGTCCTGAGAGGCCGATGGAGTTGATTGAAAAACTCCATATTCAGATGAGAATTTCTGAGGAAAATTGAAATGTGAATCAGAACTGAACAAAGTGAGCGGTTGAACTGACAGAACCGACCCTAGTTTCTACTTCTGAGGATCTATTTGCAATTCAGATTGGCCATTTTGAATTGAAAGGTGTGGTTGGATATCTGCCGTGAATTTTCAGGTAAAACTTTCATTTCACGATTCCAGTAAAACTGAGCTCTCAACTTGGTAAAAGTATGATATAAACTGGTTTTTTCGCGTACTATAACGGGTTTATTACACTGTAAATAAACAAAGTTAAGTACTGTGGATTTGACAAGCTATATTCATATTATATTAAATTAGATATTACTTTCCGTTAATTGAATCGGCATTCACCTTGTGGTTAAATATATCCATTTTTAATTTTAGTTTTATTTCGTTAAAACCACTTTTTTAAAATAAATCTTTTATGACACGTGTTTCGATGCATTCCGCATCATTTTCAAACACCGCACGTGAAGCTTAAGATATTAAGAAATAGTGGTATTTACTAAGTAAAACTCAAAGTAAAAATGAGATGGCGTTCTTTGTACATACCGTGATTTCAAATTGATATATGAAGCAAGGAAATAAAGTTAACCCATATTGGACATAACATTTGGACGTGCTTCCACCCGCTAGCCAATAACTAACAGCCAAACGCTCCCTCCGAATATTTTCTTATCACACATTTCCTCCCTATTAACCCGGAAAACAAACGCTTTCTCTATACGTTAAGCCTATTTATATTTTGAGCAGGCTGTATTCTCCCTTGGGGGATAGTTTTATTGAACTGTTTCCTGCCAACCTTCTATCTCTCCACAATTTACGAACGTCCAGAATTTATATAGACCTTTGGTGAATGTTCCAACACCATACGCCTTATGATATACACATCCCTTTTCGTCAATTTGTATTGACCAATAAGACCAATCTAGGAGGACCCTTGGGATAAGCTCCTTATTGATTACTGGACCCTTTTCAAGTGCGACGCTCCACCGACTTGAAAAAGAAACACGAAATAAGGTGAAATCCTTTTCTCGTAAAATATCGCAAAGTAAAAAACGGGATACACGGTAGTTTGTATCCACCATTCTGCATTCTCTTGGACGTCGGCGTCAGGGCTTATCGCGTACTTCAATAATAATCATACCAAAAATTTTTTTACTTTAACTCTCGCATACTATTTTAAACTTGAATAGTTTGAAAATTATTAATTTGAATCATTTAAATTCAGAAAAATTAAAAACATACTCGTACTTTTAATAAGACTTAAAAAATTAAAACGATTTTTTATACCTAGAAGCGCATGACTGATCCATTATTGATCCAGATAGCACTGCATCGATGAGATGCAGTGCCCTATATACCATTGGGTCTAGTTCAGGGACAGAAGAAGAAGAATAACTTATAAATTAATCAAAGCTTACTTCTGATAAAAAGATGATTGTTTTAAAAACGGTATTGATATTGTATTATAATTAAATAATTTTTTTTTAAAGTACACAACTTCTTAAGCAGCAACATGTACCTTTTGTACACATCTGCCCTCATTTAAACTCAAATATGGCTAAGGTCCCCAGAAACCAATCCTAGTAATATTATACATCTATATATTTTTATTAAATCAACGATTGTTGTTTTTATGTATCTCACGAGTTGCAACACCAATATGATGCAGAAAATCACCTGCTGAGACCTTAGTCAAAAAACTGTCTACAAAACTCGTAAAACCTACTTCCTTTTACGGGCTTACCATCCTCCTTCATCTTGTAAAATGTTGTAATCGTTTCACTTCATGTAATTTCATTTTAATGTTTTTTGTTTGCACTATAAGTGATAAAATAATATTAATAAATATTTAAAGTAATAAAACGATAATTTTCGTAATCACGGCGATAAAGAAATTAATTTGTTGTATATGTTTGGTAAATCACATAAAGACTGCGACAAATTTTCACTGCAAAGTGTTTTAATTTCCATTAGAGTACATTCAGAAGTCTTAATGCATGGAAAATGATAAGCATGATATAACAGCATTATTATGGTTATCTTTCATATAATTTTTTAGTATCTCATCAAAGATGAAGGAGACTTTGGAAATCTGGGCATTTACGAGGCTGACGACCGTCATAGGCTGGTTTAAGTGATCACTTTACACACGTGTAACATTCACCAATTATATCCATTATTGACAACCACACTACTCAAACTCTAGGAAGTTCTATATATATATATATATGAACCAATTTCGAAACATTTTTCTTGAATCACTAGAGACATCTATTGGTGAGATGAAAAGAAGCTATTTATTGAGCAGAAACTCTTTTGTTAGTATGCGAGATCCGAATCCTGGATTATAATCACATACGTGAGAAACGCCAGAAAATATCTTTTTCATTTTTATTATTATCATTCATAATAATAATAAAAAAAATGTGAGGTCCGACCTCAAATACTAATATTTAAGAGTTTCTGCTCAATAAAAAACTACTATTAATCTCACCAATAGATGTCTCTAGTGATTCAAGAATAATGTTTCAAAATTGGTTCATATATATATATATATAGAACTTCCAAGAATTTGAGTAGTTTGGTTGTCAATAATGGGTAGAATTGGTGATTGTTACACGTGTGTAAAGTGATCACTTAAACCAGCCTATGACGGTCGTCAGCCCCGTAAATGCCCAGACTTCCATATTCTACTTCATCTTTGATGAGATGTCAAAAAATAATAATAAGAAATATGTTTATCTTTATTTTATTTATTGTTTCGGCATTAACTTTGTGGTAAGACATGTTACAATGATTAAAGAAAACACTTCGTTTTTTACCACGTGAGTTTTATTATAGACTACATGTTTCAGGAGTTAAACTTCCATCATTCAGGTCTGTATAATAACTTTATAATGAATGATGGAAGTTTAACTTCTGAAACATGAAGTCTATAATAAAACTCAATTGGTAAAAAACGAAGTGTTTTCTTTAATCATGTTTATCTTTCATAAAAAATAATAGTGAAAGCAAGTAAAAAGCTCAACCACTTGTGCAAGTATAAAATCCGTGTAGATGTTAAGCTGACAAGGAGGTCGCTCAACAAGTAGTCACTAATATTTCCATAACAAGGGGATGCTTCCATAAGCATATTGATATTGGCCGTTTCGCGAACTACGAACAGGAACAAGGCTCCCCCTCATTGGCTACCACGGACACAGCTACAGCCAGCCTTGGCTACAGGCCAGACAATCATCGACCGGGTCTACCTATCCACAACCCGACCGTACTGAAACGTCTGAAAAAACAATCCCGCTAATGTTTTAGGCCATTTCAGCGTTGTTTTGTGTCTAAATTACTCCCAATTTACATCGTTTTATTCCTAATCGCCTAATTTGTGAAATAATGCTGATAAATGCTGATTAATGCTGATTACGTTTGTTATACTCTTAAAGTATCATCACCACGTTATATTATTTGATACAATAACGTAACATTTAATAATCAAGAATCACGTTACTTCATTCAAGTATATTTTTTTAACATGATAAGTATTAATTTTATTAGTATTATATTTTATTTATCTATTAAATAAGAAGTCCCTTGAACTTTCTTTAAATTTTATTTCATACTATCTTATACCAAAATATGCGTTGGTGTGGCTTAGTCTGGTAGAATGGAAAATGAAAATAAATTAAAAACATGTTTAAATATGTTTAATTTTACAATGCTTGTAAATTTAAAAAAAAATAGAGAATATCTATGAAACAACAATGAAATAAAAAAAATTAAGTAACAGCAGTTGTCAAGAAGTACGCTATCCACCACGAACAATGCTTTATTTTGCGTATGTTGCTGTAATGTTAAACAGGTGGCGCTGCCATTGCCGAGAAATAAAGATATTAGCAATGCCTGTGACATTCCGGGGCTGCATATCCGTATTCCGACGAGTTTGTGCAAGCTGTGATTTGTGATTCATAAGTTCAGGACTTTCCATGAGAGCCTTCCACATAGTACAATTAAAAACACGAAATGGACATACCATATTATAATTAATTTATTTATGTATGTTTGAATCACTATAACTCATATTCAAAAGCGTCAAAAAATTACAGGCAAGGTCTTTTTCACAAAAAAAAAATATATATAAATATATATATATATATATATATATATATATATATATATATATATATATATATATATATATATATATATATATATATATATATATATATATATATATATATATATATATATATATATATATATATATATATATATATATATATATATATATATATATATATATATATACATATATATATATATATATTATGCAGTGAAAAATTATTTTCCCGAGAGAAGAAACTAAGTTGAGATCGCTAATTGGTGCGGTGCCGTAGTGCAATATTTTGTAAAGCTTTAAACTTTTAAGACAGTACATAATGTCTATAGTCTACAGTGTGTAGTTTCAGTAAAAACTCCAAACTTATCAAAGTTAAGATGATAAATTATGCCGGAGTTTCGTATTTACAATCGCATTTTTTTTTTATTGATATTTAATATTGAACGGCCAGAAAATAAGTACAAAATATTCATATCGAAGAAGTGTTCGTTTGTATATTTTCAAGCCTTTAACTGATCACATACAAACACATATCAATTATTAAGTATTATACAAAGTAAACGACGAAAGGTAAGGGAAGTGTTAAATTGGATAAATTTAAATATGAAAACGTGAAAACGTGCTTAATAAAAAGCTTCTTTACATCTCATCAATAGATGTCTCTAGTGAAGTTCTAGTGATTCATGAACAAGGTTTCTAAATTGGTTCATATATATAGAACTTCCAAGAATTTGAGTAGTGTGGTTGTCAATAATGGGTAGAATTGGTGAATGTTACACGTGTGTAAAGTGATCACTTAAACCAGCCTATGACGGTCGTAAGCCCCGTAAATGCCCAGACATCCATATTCTTCTTCATCTTTGATGAGATGTCAAAAAATAATATGAAAACGTGTTAAAAAAATATGATTTTTACTTTTTTTTTTAATTTGATGGATATTGCGATGTACTAAAACAATAATCAATCAGAGATATTAATATTGCATCAACAAAAAATATATATATATTTGTAGGGACAAATAAAACCCTTATTCGTTCAAGGGTTGAAATAAATTCAGTATTTTCATACATTCTTACATTAAACAATTTTACCTGAGGGCGAACTTTCCTAAACCACTAACATTAAGCTTAAACATGCAATGAAATGCATATCAACGAGTGATTAATTGATATTTTTTCCGACAGTGGTGTGTGTTTTGTATCCAGCTGTGTGTAGAGTATTTAAGTAGACTGTTAATTACAAATATAAACATAAAGTCGTTTGTCTAATGAGAACATTACATTAATTTGATCTACATTATTTTTTTTACATTTAAATCATGTTGTAAAGATAACAAATATGAAAATCAGAAGGAGCTAAATCAGAAGAGTAAGGTGAATGCTTCAAAGCATCCCAATTTAGCTCCTTGTTGTGTTATCATCTCTGTAAAGCTCAACCGCTAACGGTAAACTGAAAAAAAAATTAAACTGAAAAGAGACCCTCCTTTATATGATACAAAGACACCATTAAGAATATTTGTTAACACGGTTGGTGAAAAAAATATGCCACAGTCTACGTAAAAATACGGCATTACTTATGCAATCAACCTAATATATACATATGTGTATTATTTTTTGACATCTCATCAAAGATGAAGAAGAATATGGAAGTCTGGGCATTTATGGGGCTTACGACCGTCATAGGCTGGTTTAAGTGATCGCTTTACACACGTGTAACATTCACCAATTCTACCCATTATTGACAACCACTCTACTCAAATTCTTGGAAGTTCTATATATATAAACCAATTTAGAAACCTTGTTCATGAATCACTAGAACTTCACTAGAGACATCTATTGGTGAGATGTAAAGAAGCTTTTTATTAAGCAGAAACTCTTATATTAGTATGTGAGATCAGATTACATTTACGGGTCGTAAGCCCCGTAAATGCCCAGACTTCCATATTCTTCTTCATCTTTGATGAGATGTCAAAAAATAATATGAAAATAACTCCTGTAATTGGAGATAATCCAGATTTTGTGAACAAGTATTTGGACACACTCAAAATGTTGTACATATGTGTACATTAAATTAATTTTTAATTAATAACAATCGCCATATCGATCACCATATCGCATACGTCAACTTATTTTTTATAATAAACAATGGTTAAGTGATAAAATACGCGATTCAGATGCCAATTTAGGGTAGTAATAAATAAATATTATCATGAAAATATCTAGTCGAATACCAAATATAGTACCTTGTGTGTGGTAGCCAAATATACACGTATGAATATTGTCATTAAATTTTTGTTTTTCATTTAAATTCGAAACTTTGTAAAACGTCAAATAAAATTAAATTTAAATAACGACTCTCCTGTTCTAATTTATCACTACAAAAGGGTTTATTAAATAACTTGGTAGGATATACAATGCAAAGATAAACTGCGTGATTTATAGTATTAATAGATATCCTTTAAAGTAAGATAGTTCACGATAAACTTAAATAATGATGAAATTCGACACAAGTGATTCGTGATTCAGGGTCTTCACCCCGAAACAGGGGCTGTTATCAGTAACCTACTGATTTAGTACTTGAGTTAATATTAAGATACTTTATCGGCTTGTTTAGAGACTAACTTATTGGAATAGGAGATTTACATGTCATTCTGATTCTGAACCTTTTATCTTTACAAATAAAAACTTAAATATTGGTTTGTTAAAAATCTGATATCTCCCAAAGTTATTCACCGATTGCAAGTTGAAAATCATAAATGAAGTTTTTTTTAAAACATTTTTTTAACCTGTTGATGAAAACATCTGTAGTTCTTGAAACTTGGCGTGTTTACATGAATAAACCCAAAAGTGGTCTTTGACAAGAATTTTTATACTTATTTTATTTCATAATTAATTGATATGGCTATACGCTATATAAGTTTTATGTATATATTACTAACTATCATTATCCACACCTAACTAGCATATTGATTCAATATTAAGATGATTCTTAATTATGAGAACGCAATGCAATCAGTCCTGCGCTTTAGGTACCAGTCCAGAGTAATGTAAAATAAATATTGTAGTAAATAAACACTTTTACATATTTTAACCCTCCTAGGAATCAAACCCGGGTCCTTCATCATGGTCGCCAAATGTTCTTACCAATGAACTATGGAAAACGATTAAAATTAGATATTTTAATGTAAATATACAGCAAATGATTACTCATGCTTGGCGATAGAATTAAATGTAGATCTATGTATGTATAAAGATTAAAAGAATATATATTTTAAAATTAATTTGTTTACTTGAAAAATAAACTTAAACGTAAGATTTGTTTTTAGATTATTAAATTTTTACTTAGCTTATTACATCTTCAATTAATAAATCATCCACTTTGAGGTCAAACATAGCAATATTTTCTCGGTAGGTAATTCTGCCCTTTTTATGGTTTCTGATTTCGTTCTTGGTAGTGAATTGTATCCTTCGGGAAGTTTGTTGTAGACCGCAACTTTCAGCTTTATATAATAATGTTCGAAATATAGGTCTCGTTTATATTAACCCAATGACCAAATTCCTTTAACCATAATACTGCGGTCTCCTAACGACCTTTAAGGCACGAAAGCCTTCAAACTATGAACCGTAGAAAATATTATCTATAGGCACGTTCCTGGAGTATAAAATAAAAATTAATTACCAAATATTTTATTAAGACCGCATTAACATGGGAATGATGGCATGGCCCGTCTCAGTAACCGTCGTGCCGTTTCATTTGGCATGATCGTAATTTTGAGGCGTCGTTTACACAAATATAAAAACAGAAATGAATGAATACAAAACGCGCGATATGAAATCAAACAGCCCAATTTATTTATAACGCGCCCATTTGAAGAGCATAAACTTCCTTTATGAGAAAGAGAATAAATGTTATATTTTTCTGTCACGCATTGTGGATTCCCAACCACTCCTCCACCCTTAAGTCCCTATTATTTAATAGGGGATGTATTATCCCCGCTGGGAGCAATACATAACGCCATTAAGTAAATAGGAAAATGTATGGACTACTTGAAAATTATCAGAGTTATAGGCCAGATTTCCGCTGCCACTCCCACAGTTATACTTTTATAGAGACGTAATAACAATAAATTTATTGTGAACAATGCTGTTATTATGCTTAATTACCCGATAATATTTATGAAACGGGCAAATACCCGTCCGCCCATGATGAAGCGATAAGAGAAGTGCTCAATATAAGAAATAACTTCACATTTTAAAGGGAGAACTATTGTAACAGCGGCCTTATTATAGGTAGAGCTTAACATGTTCTCACACTTCATGGAATGGTTTCAATGTATATATTGCATGTTTATTATACTTGTCATTCAACAATATTTATGAAGTTTGTTGCACCTTCATATTGCACGTCATAGCACTTTAACATAAACTGTTTTAAAAAATACCCGAATTTCAATTTTACTTCTTTCGACACCAATCAATAGTATCTTTTAAATATTATCAATATTGTACATAAGTCTGTCCCGATCTTTGTTCACAAATTCTTGAGCTAACCCCCGAAGGACTGTTTTTTTATTGTTGATAAATTCAAGATATCTTAACAGACACAAAGTAACTTTTAATGGATAGGGAATATATAAGTTTAAGCTTATAAAGACAAACTATCTCGTCACGTTGAGATATTTATGAAATATGTTTATTGAAAACAGACTCTCGAGGGTAAATTTTAATATTTGAGAGCAAGGATCTGGATTCACTGGAAATTTAATTGACAAGAAATAACTTGTCGTAAAGTAAAATACTAAAAAAATATCTATTTCAAAAAAGTAAAAGCTCTATACTTCACAAAGCTCTCAACATATGATGATCTTAGTAGTATGAGAAGTGACGGTTGTAAATATTATTTACATATGTATACAACTTCCAAAAATCTGAACAGCATGCCAAGAAATACAGAGCAGAGCAAAATATATCTCACACTAAATTATAAAGTGATCCGAAATCCAGTCGATAATTGGTCGTATGCCCTGTAAAATTTCTAGACTTTCATATATCATTAATAAAAAAGATAAATCTTTGATGAAATATCTGTTATTTAAATTATATTTTTTTAAATATATTGCAGTTAAATAAATTAAAACTTCAACACGATGTTAGTAACAGCTTACTCTTGTGAACTAGGTAATTATTTGCAAAAATAATCCTCTGCCACGCACCCCCAAGTTTCCCTGTTTAACCAAAGGGAAAGTTCGAAGGCAGTCTTCTCGTAGGATTTACTCTAAGTTACGGTGGAAACTTTTTATTATACCTTCTAATGAAGTCTAAGTTAATTGCCGCCTTTACAGTTTTGTTTCATGTAACTTGGAAACGGCTCCACGTAATTCCGCCTACAAACGAACGAGAAAGAAAGTGCTCACAATAAAAAAGACCAATAACTTAAGTTGCTCTGAGGAAAATTATTATTCGCGTGCATAATTTTTCATATTATGCCCCCTCAAAAAAATCTCGCAATTTGTAGAACGATTAAAAATTTTGGTAATCTCAATTTTCAGTTCCATTTTTATTAGTCATACCTAGGAGGTACACTTTTTGTGAAATCATTAGATGTTTGTAGCTCGGAAAGATAAAATTTCGCTTTGCGAATTTCATGTTCGAGTGCTGAAATAACGGAAATGTATACGGGTTCAACTGTTTTCAAACATTAATTTTTCATATGCCGACTTTTAATCCAGGAAGGAATTTTTTCGCGAGGCAAATATTTCAAGAGAAAATTCTAGATTTTGAACATGTTTATTGCATTTAATACCCTAGTAGATAGACTATGGTTACATTTACTGTGGTGAAATGCATAAATCCAATCGAATTAAAAATTCTAAAGACAATAAGAAAAATATATACTAGTAATTTCTATATTTATTGCATTTACTTCGTAATTAGTCGTTTTTACTTTATATTAGTATGAGAAACGAAAAGACTTTTTTTGGTTTTTTTTTCAAAATGTTACTAATATTTGTCTATATTATCTTATCGAGATTTCAGTCTACCGGTTTCGAGACATACTCGTCTCTTCGTCCGGACAATCATGAAACCACAAAATAAATTTCACAAGAAAAGTTATAACTTGCCCATTCATAAGTTTTTTTTAAATAAAATGCTTGTTTTATACCACTTAATGCGTTTTATTTCATTAAGCATGACTTCTTTTGAAAACTACAGATGTTTTCATCTACAAGTGAAAAGTAAAATTATCAACATGTTTATTCATTTGAATGTTGTATAACGAAAAACTGTAGAAATCCACATATCCGTAAATTTTTAAAAGAGACATAAATAAATAATACTTTGGCAATTTGATATGTTATTGTTAACATAACAGGCGGGTATAAAACATATGAAGGAATGCATAAATGTGGAAGAGGTGGAGAATGTTTGCATTAGTAGTGGTGTAGCATTTTGATCTCTCTGTATTGTTTACGAATCACGCTTGGGCTTATTATCAATTCAAATATGTAAGTACTATAAACATATTTTGCAAATGATAAAAAATATCTACCTGCAGCTTAGAATCAGACAAAATCATCCAAAGCTAATTTTAATACTCTTATTTTTGGCACAGCTATTTTATTTGTAAGCCTGTTCGGCAGACTAAACATGATGAATTTTATATGAAGGCTCACAGTCAGCTGCACTGTAAAGGATGTCCGGTACCCGAGCTACGCCGATATAGGCAGGTACGCTACACGTTGCGAGTCAGCATAATTGTAGAATGAACAAAGGCGTATTCGATCATTAGTAGGTATTACATATAACATTTTTTAATGCCTTGAGAGCACAAGTTTAGTTTTAATATATATATATATATATATATATATATATATATATATATATATATATATATATATATATATATATATATATATATATATATATATATATATATATACATATATATATATATATATATATATATATATATATATATATATATATATATATAAATATATTTATATATATATATATATATATACAATATATATATACATATATATATATATATATATATATATATATATATATATATATATATATATATATATATATATATATATACAGGTAGTTTAATGGCAAAGGGGTATATGTGTCCAAATTTTAATGACACCCACACGTGTGTAAACTGATTATCTTTCTTTATCTTTAATGAGATGTCAAACAATAATATGAATAATAACTCCTATAATTGGAGTTAATCCAGATTTGTGAACAAGTACTTAGACATACTCAAAATGTTGTAAATACAGTAAGTAATATCTGACGAAGCGGATGAAATAAATAAAACATGTTTTCCAAAATATTAAATAAGGATCATTCGTGTGTTTTTAATTTCTGGAGCTGTAAAATAAATTCAAGTTACACGGTACATAAACGAAGTTTAATTAATTTCCTACCCACTGTTTAACCGCGAATAAAACATCTCACGTGCAGTGGCTGTGTAAACCATCGCCCTGCTAAAATAATACCACTAAAATTACATTCCATTAAATGAAACAAAGAAATACAGCTCAGGTCACTAATAAAAAGGTCACAAATAAAATTCATTATTTCTTGAAAAAAATGAACACCCGTTTTCCCATATAAACCATTTTTTTAAAGGGCTAATAGCAACATACAACTATTTATTGAACTAAAGATATATTTTCTGTTCATTTTATGACATTAAAAAAGTTGAAAATGTAGAGTGCTTTAAATAGAGAAAGTTTTAATTACATTTTTTTATTTTTCATAGATTAGACGTTTAATTTGTAGAACTTTTTATTATTGATATATGAATTATTACAATCAAACACTCATTTTTTAGTCTACTGAATTATTTGTTATTGTTAAAAAACACGTAAAATAAGTTTTGTTACAATTGTTTCGCCTTGTTATGGCATTTTCAAACGAATGTGAAGATTAAATAGATTGATGATCCTTATTCTGACAGTTTTAACATATGCTGTAATAATTTACGGGAAACAAATTTATTTTATATTACACTACCTGTACCTAGTCACCCGTTGCTGTGGCTCAGATTGGTGAAACAGAAAAAAATAAAAGAGAAAGCATACATATATAGTACAAATATTCTATGTTTATTATGTATATCGTAGTCGTACAGGAGAAAGTGACCAACTAACAAAACGTAAAATGTTCATTTAAGTCACTTTTGCTTGTCAAGAAAATAAACATCAATGTAGTCAGTCATTTTTACCGACTCAATATATTATACTTTCAAGTTTAAAGTCATTTGAAATTTTTTTAGGGCAATATTAAGCTAGTGAGATGTCAAATAGTCTATGATCACGTTTATGCAAAAAATGCACTTGGTCACTTTCTCCTGTATGACTACGATAAATGAATTGAAAATCGCCCATCCTACCAAAACTCTATTTTGTTTTATGTCTTTATATCAATATAAGTCCAATGTATTCGTTATTTCATATATGAAAACGTCCTGTTACTGCTATTAGCTTTTACCACTATCTTTGCTGAAAGTTTCTCTAGTGAGGCTGCATAACCAAACGCCTTAGGGCACACCGGGCTTTGCGCCCCATTCATAAATAGATACCTCTAACCAATAGCAGCTTGTAGGTTCCTATCGAATTCCTTGAAATATACGTATATTCAACAACCACCAACACCAATAATGTTAACATTTAAGTAGTAAAGCTAAATATGTAGGTATATCCCAATTTATCAGCGAGTTCTGGAAACGCAAAATACATTCGTGTTTATCGAAAAATTCAACAACAACAAAAATTTATGAAAGTTAAGATATATTTTGTTAATTTTATAAATTAACACAACAGGTGCCGTGGCATAGTTGGGTAGACGCTTGACTGCGAAACTGGCATCGCGGATTCGATTCCCGCTAAGTGAAAATATATTTTTTTAAAGTTTTATTTTCAATTGGTCTGAGTGTTTGTGATGTATTTTTCACATATCTAATGTGACACGTATTTCGATGCATTCTGCATCATTTTAAATACGGATTGAAAATGACGTGTCACAATAGATTTTAAGAAATATTGATACTTACCAAGTAAAAATTGATTGATATACCACAATATGACTACCGAATCAATGAATAAATTTCTTATTGAAAATTTAAATTATTGTTTAAAATTTTTACTTTTTAGTGCCAAGGCGTTATTTTAAAACGCTAATTTATTTTCATATTTTTACTCATTGAAAGCATGAAGCCGACAATTTTGGTAAGAAAAGTTTTGTGAGACATGTATACGTTTTATCAAATCAATTAAAATGGGACGCTTTATCAACAAATTAATAAATATTGCACTACAGAAGGTGTCCCATAACGAGCGTTTATCCAACACTTGAAGAGTCGCTTGTTTAAGACCCCTTTCGTTAGCTTCCGTGCCGAATACGGTGTAAAAGTTACAAGTGCAATTACGTGACTAAGCGCAAAACATTAATTCAGCATTCAAACATACATTCCTTGCCGCAAATCTAACTACCCTATCCAGGATTATCGGAAGGAAGAACTATCTTCGTACAATATGCAAACATATCTACTTTTACCTCATTTCCAGTGGTACAATATTAATACGAGTACACCTCTCGTATTCTGTTGTTCAACGCCGGATTTATTTTAACTGGTGCATGAAAATTTGTATGGTATTCGTACGGGTTTGCGGTTAAACTTACGTTTACCGGGATTAATATACAGTATGTACTCGTACTTACTTCGAGATGTGGTTCAGCGTTTGCTACACGGAATAAGTTTTCGTAACGAAAGACTACAAAGCGTCATGTTTGTTGTCGTTAACGAGATAAATATTAGTACCAAGTTTTATATTTACGTTTCGTAAGATCAGTGTTCACCATTTATTGAGAAAAGGGGGATACAATTTTTTTTATCTAGTAGGCTGGTTAAATTACTAGTATCATTCCTGTTGGAATCTAATTCTCTCTTCTTTCTGATTTAAAAATATTGATTGTAATGTAAGTTTATTTCATTTGCATTAGCAGTTAATTAAAAAAAGTTGTAATAAAGGCCTTCTAATATTGAGGGTAGAGGGGAGATGGAGTAAGTTTGTACATTTAAAGTATATTTTAGGCACGCATCTTTATATTTCAATCTGTGGTATTAACAATATTGATATAAGTGCATCACTCCTGTGATGAAATTTATTGCCGTCATACAAAACGGTTTTGAGAAAGCTGATTTTGCAAAATAAAAATGACGAGAGAAATCATTTCTTAATGGGCTATTATAAACATAATATGAGTTTTAAAATATCCTTTATATGTAGAGTATGCTCAAATTGATATTCCTTCTATTAGTAAAAATAGTATTTTCTCCAAAAATACTGAAATCGAACCTCTCAAATATCCATTTTTTTTTACTTACTGCACAGTAAAATTCCGATTGATAAATATAAATAAAGCTTCCGTGAATTCACAGTCAAATGACAAAATTCTACAAAATCAATATATATCCTATATGAGTTATTTAGACCAAAAAACCAGGATTTTTTGGAGATCTGGATAAAAATGTTTATGATTCTTTTTACAAATTGAATAAACGAGTATATCAAAAAAATAATTTAACCGTGACTTTTTATGAAACTTTTAATTATTTTCATTAAAAAAGCCATCGAAGTCCGCAGAGCGAAGTTCAAAATATTACGATGTAAAAAGTTAAAAGAAAAATGCAAATTATTCCACATTAAAACTTCTCCGTTTAACTGAACGACAGTTTGAAACATTTTTAATAAATCACCTGCAAATTACCTTTAGTGTTTTGAGGTCTTTATTAAATATTTGCTTTATATAGAAGTACAATAATAAATAAGGAAAGTTCAAAGAGTGCGGTGACGCAGTTCCGGGGGGGAAAGGACCCTGGCCTGCGACTAATGTGGTTCCTAGAATCTACCTGGCTATGTGCGAGGGTAGGTATCGCGGAAACTTTTCAAACGGGAAAGGCTTCGTTAGGATTCGATGGGAAGTGGAACTTTCCCGCGCCAACTTAAATAAATACCCCCGTTTCACCCTGATTTTAGCAATTAAATTCCACCGTTACTTAAGATCCAAATCACCTGTATATCCCGCAGCCTCTATCCAGTTCTTACTCCCAAATTTACCCCTCGGATCGAGAACTGAGAACACCATTTTGCATAAATGAATAAATCAGCGACGGAGACACTGGAAGAAATCGGGGTTAAGGATTTGTTAATTAAAACCATTCTGTCTTAACAAATAAGTTTTACATACTTTTCCGGCATTCGTAATGAGCGATGATTTGACAGGAACCATTCGGTCTTAGCAAATAAATTTTACATACTTTTCAAGCATTCTTTTAAATTTAATTTTAAATTTTAATATGAATTTCATACATAAGTCATGTTTATAATATTCCCGATAAGTAATTTCCATTTCTCATCTTTGGACATGGGATTAGGGTTAAAAAGACTGAAAAACGAGTAAAAAAGTTTGAAAAAAGACAAAAAATTAAAGAAAACTGACACAGGGCAAATTTTTAAATATAAATCAATAAACGGATATAGTATATAGAGATTTAAAAAACATAAAGCATGTTTAAAGGAAACAACTGAGAAAATATAACTAATCACTTACACAAATATCTTTCCATAAAGTATTTTTTCAGCTCTATTATTTTGGATTTTTAATTGAGATTTTACTCTTAATGAGCGATGATTTGACAGGAACCGTTCGGTATTAAAAAATAAATTTTCCACACTTTTCTAGCATTTTTTTATGAGCAATGATTTAGCAAGAACTACTAGGTCTTAGTAAATAAGTTTTACATATTTCTCCAGCACACTTTATGAGCGACGATTTGACAGGAACCATTCGGTCTTAGCGATTATG
Source organism: Brachycentrus maculatus (assembly GCF_059751285.1). Lineage (NCBI taxonomy): Eukaryota > Metazoa > Arthropoda > Insecta > Trichoptera > Brachycentridae > Brachycentrus > Brachycentrus maculatus. The sequence continues at coordinate 1,136,874 of NW_028281121.1, read as the reverse complement.
TTTTTCATATTTTTACGGCATTCTTGATCAGCGATAATTTGACAGCAACCATTTGGTCTTTAAGATAACAAATAAGTTTTTCATACTTTTTCAGCATTCTAAATGAGCGATGGTTTGACAGGACTCTCAAAAGATTTAGTTTTTAAGAGAGCTTTTTTTCCTCTGAGTAGATTTTGCGTTTAATTTTTGCAAGTGCATTGGGGACGATAAATCCTAAGGTTTACTTAAAACGGAACATCGTAAAATCTCGGCTACTCCATTCCGAAGGCGTTGTCGATCGTAAACGATGTGCGTAATCTGGTTCGTGAAGGTTGCCACTTGCGTTCATCCTATTCCTCTCGTCCCATCGATCGTAACAGAACCTTCAACCGTTCTCCTTATTGTTAGTAGGGCTTAAATGAGATTAGGGCAGCTTTTCTGCCCGACAGTGTACGGTACGCATTTTTGCTATCACCGCTCCCATTCTATCAAAGACATGGATCAATGAAAGATTTATCCCCGAAAAACACCATGATTGTATCTTTAAAAAAAAACACAAAAAATAAGCATTAATAATAACAATCATTATTTTGTATGTTAAATTTAAGGACAAAAAAACATTAGTGTTAAAATTTATTTAACAGTCAATCTTCTAACACTTATCTAGACCCAATGGTGCATGTAGCACTAAAAACGTATGAAATTAATATTATTTGAATTTTTTAATACTCGTACACAAAGGAAAAATGATCAGCTTTGCGGTTTAAGTACCAGTCTACGGAAACATTTCATATATATAATGGTGAAAAATCACGAACATTTATTTTGAGCCCTCCTGGTAATAGAACCCGGGATTCCATCGCCACAGCTAAACATGCTGACCACTACTTTGCGGAGGCGGAAAATAAGATACAAACACATTCAGCCACATAGAATCGGTATTTTATATTCGTAGCATATAAAATACCGATTTGCTTTATGCTTTAACAAATGTGAATTTTCATTAATAAAATCAATATTTTTGTGAAGATCTTATTTAAATACATATTTTTTAATTAGAAAATATATACATATATTAACAATCGAACTCTATAAAAACAAAAATAAACCCAAATGTTATATGTGTAGGTAAATTCGGTGTAATTTGACCGCTAGCACGTAGGATTATATCACACATACAAAAAAGTGTCATTTTAGAAGCCTGAACCATATTTATTAAAACCACATTACATACGACTTTTACGAATAAAACTTGCTCGTAAATCGAAAATTACTTGCAATTATTTAATAGCATATTATTTTATTTTATTAAAATCAAATTAATTATTAATCATGTCATTCCACAAAGTTAATGCCGAATCAATAAATAATAGCATATTTTTTTGTGATGCATTATATTTATTTTAAAAAACATTCTATTATTTACGCTATGACGTACGCTAAGTACTCGTACGTATTTAGGTATTATTCGATATTTTATTTCAATGTATTCCTAGTCCTATTTACCACATCGCTAAATAATGCAAGAATCGCAATTTCGGTGCTTCAAGTGCATCTTTCGCACTGTTCTAAGTTCGTGTACACATATCCTCCACCCCCGATTAACATACCCTCCCCGCCCTTTCTTTTACCCCTGGCCCTGCGAAACCAACCACATGAACTACGAAGAGCACTTTTCCATTGCATTTCCCTTCTAGCAGTAATCCTTTGTATTTATGACTAGGCCGTAACGTAAAATATGTACATAGAGGATTCTCCATACATATAAAATATGTATGTAAATGAATTGTTTAAAACCACGTAGTACGATACTACACAAAAGTGTTATAAAATATAATTATTATTATTCAATATTCATTTCAAACGATCAAAGATAACTCAAATTTCTTTTTTAAATATTTTGATTATGCTAAAATAAATTGTATCCAATACTGAGCTTTACAAATCATAAGCTCAAATTTGTATTTACAATCAATCAAAAGAATATATTTTTTAGGCTTATTCGTCTTAGATTTCAATTTTGTTTTGATATTTCTTGTCAGAACTGAATTTTATATTATTGTCAATATGTAGTAGCATACAATAGCATGCAAACAATACTGTATTTTATTTATTGTTTCGGCATTAACTTTGTGGTAAGACATGTTACAATGATTAAAGAAAACACTTCGTTTTTTACCACTTGAGTTTTATTAGACTACATGTTTCAGAAGTTAAACTTCCATCATTCAGGTCTGTATAATAATTCTGTTATTATACAGACCTGAATGATGGAAGTTTAACTTCTGAAACATGTAGTCTAATAAAACTCAAGTGGTAAAAAACGAAGTGTTTTCTTTAATCATTCAAACAATACTACACGTCACTACCAAAGCACTGTTTACACATTTATAACTACATCAAATGTTGATCACATGCGATTTTGTCAACCCGAGGACCAACATGCACTAGGGATTGCAGAACAAACATGCACTAAGGACTTAGGTCTGACATGCACTATAGTGAATTTTGTATAGTAAAAAAAAACTTAATAGTTTTTTCTCGTTTTTATTTTATTTGACCAGTGACATCAGACTGGTTTGATCACTAGTCAAATAAAATAAAAGTAGAAAAACTACACAGTTCTTGTTTTATTATATGTATTTTATTGTATGTTATTAAATGTTATGCTTGGAGATTATTACTGATGCACAATATGTTTATTGATACAAATCTCCTCAGGATACAAATCTAGCTATGTAATCAATCACAAATTTTGATAGATATTAGGGGATTAATCTACCGACACAACACCTGGTTTTGATGAAACGTTTTAAACTACAGCGTGTTTCACAAATATTGCTGCAAAAATGCAGGTATTACTTTAATTATTTTTAATAACGTATTGATTATATTAACCACATATTATGCCTTCTTCATAATATTACTAATAAGCAAATAAAAATATCATTTTATTAAATTAACTTAATATATTATCCGCCTCCATAGTGCAGTGGTTTTGTCTACTTATATTACAGATGGATTCGTTAAATGAAATAATTTATAACATAAATAATATTATTTTCTTTTATATTTTAATAAATTGACATGTATGACTTTTTTTTTATTCGTAAAAAATATTAATAAATACAAAATCAAGGAAAATATATTTTTTAAATTAATATTTTACTTGGTCAGTACTTGTTTTACTTCAAAATCTATTGTGGTACGATGCATTCCGCATCATTTTTAAACACCGCATAAACGTACCATAAATGAGGCGAAATGTTTCGAAACACGATTTTAGAAAATAGTGGTAATCACCGAGTTAAATTAAAATTAAAATGGATAGATATTTTCGCAGTGACAAATAAATTGATGAAATTACAAAAAAATATTTTTATTTAATCGAATCACACAAGTGACATTCGAAGGGTTGAAATATAAGATATTTTGTATGACAATAAAAAGGGGGCAGTCTAATTTCTGCCATGAATGATTATTTACCCTTGCGTATCGTGCGTCGTCTATCTCGATTCATCTCCGGAGTAAAAACCACGAAAAGAGATAGGCACCAGAGTCAACTACGGGTCCATTCATCTTGTCATGTCTGGCCAATTGTGTCGCAATAGCGGGCGGTAAAAAGGTCTCACTTTACGGCTGTTAGGCGGCCAAGGAGGCCATTTCCCGCCTAAGCACAGGAGATCGCGTGTGACCAACTTTACGGCCGAGGATCGTGTTCATTCCGATAGGGTAGTGCATAACATGAATTCCAGATTCATCCCCAGAGCCGGGCGGAGAAATTTGCCGCCCCGAGCGCTGAAATAAAATGCCAAGTGTCTAAGCAAATTGCTATGCGGGGGGCGTTGGTACGGCGACACTATTTCCGAGACTAAACCCTTAGTTAGTTGGATAAAACATAAATACAACAACAAAAACATTATTCTTCTTATGACCCTTATCCGCACCCAATGGTGCATAGGGTACTACATCGTATTGACCCAGTGTTATCTTGATTGTTATTTACGTGAAGGCTAGGTGATCACTCCTGCGTTTCAGAGACCACTATTGGGTAATATTAAATAAATATTGAAGTTTTAAATCACTGAAACAAAATTATTATTTTATAAATAAATACAACAACAAAAAACATAAAATTTATAAAAATCTCAACAAAGATGAAGAATATGGGTATTTACAGGACTAATGGTCTGTCATAGGCTGGTGAAGTGATCATTTTACACACGTGCAATATCCACCATTCTACCTACGATTGACAACCACACTACTCAATTTTCGAAGCTCCTATATTTGTCATTTATCTCATGACATGTGCCTATGAGAGTTCATAAAGTATTCCTAGACTTCCATATTCTTCTTCATGAAATTATAAACATAAAACTTGTTTTTTTCCACCTGCATTTTAACTAATATCTTATTAATATTTAGTTAAAATATTAACCAATTCAAATATTATAAGTTGGAAAAAATAAGTGTTTTATTTATAATTTGATCACGTCTTACCACAAGGTGAATGCCGAAACAATAAATAACATTCTTCTCCATTTATGTTGAGATATCGAAAATGTAATTCAAATTTCTGTTACAATTTTTGCTACATGTTTTGCTTATTTAAACTATAACTCAGCTCTAAACCTCATACTGAATATAATAAACTCTAAACTTTCAAGCGTCGACATCACAAAGATTCATAACATCGAAATTCTTTCGGTTTTCTGAACGTTTCTGCAAATCTCCTCTTGAAAATATTTATACAATAGACTTTTATCGGATACGAGAGAAATCTGATGTTCAGCAAAGTGTACATGTATAGTACCCATAATATAAACGTACGCCGTACATTCTTGCCCGTAGATGAGCGATGCGCAAAGAAATCATATGCGTGCTTTACGACTCCATAAAACGTGAGTTTATGATATTTCTTTTCGGATTTTTTATCGCAGATGCGAGGCTTACTCTTCATTCCAAATGAAACGTTTCACATTTCTCGAGTAACATCGTATTATTTTTTAACCAAGATAAAACACGCATAAAAAATTGAGAACAAAATCGATTTCGTTTTGTTTGATTGTTTGCATAAATAATTGCATTTATTTAAATACATTTAATGAATAATACTAAGTACCATATAACCTATGTACCATAACTTGTAATTTTAGCAACATATTAATAAGTAAACTTGTTAACTTTCTGTTAAAACATTTAAAAAATTATCACTGTGCTTATTCACAAAGTTTCATATTTTTTGTGGTTTGGTAATACCACTCTCCTAATAATTCATCGTTTACTTTGTGTTATTCTATTTCAGAACTCCACCTCACGACTACCAGATACAAAATAACAATTCCCTCATTAGGTCAATTTAAACTGTATTGTACTAGATTAGGAGTTGTAAGATTTTTCAGTTATTTACTAAATAAACATGTACTACTTAATTATCTGTATTTTGGTTCATTAGGCATGACCTGTGTAGCAAATCCAAAATACTTACTTCCTTAAGTCCAATCCAATTATATATATATATATATATATATATATATATATATATATATATATATATATATATATATATATATATATATATATATATATATATATATATATTTATATGTATATATATATATATATATATATATATATATATATATATATATATATATATATATAAATATATTTATATATATAAATATATTTATATATATATATATATATATATATATATATATATATATATAAATATATATATATATATATATATATATATATATATATATATATATATATACATATTTATATATATATATATATATATATATATATATATATATATATATATATATATATATATATATATATATATATATATATATATATATATATATATATATATATATGTATATATATATAAATATATTTATATATATATATATATATATATAAATATATTTATATATATATATATATATATATATATATATATATATATATATATATATATATATATATATATATATATTTATATATAAGTAACAAAATGACAACCGTATAAACAAATGTATTCCAATGAATACACCACTTTGGCCGCTTAGAAGAACGCATTCCTTCGTCATAAAATTGTTCAGGTTGTTTTGGTAATTTAATACAGTTTGTCGCAAGGGCGTGCCACTCCGCCCCCTCCCCAGGTGTTTTTATCTCTGGGGTGGATGGCACAGCAGCACGGCCCCATACGGTCCCCGGGCCCCGCCTTGAGGCCCGGCACCATTATGACGCGGGACACACGAGTCGTAATATCTGGCAGCAGCCTTAAGCTATATTTCAGGGGTCGCAAACTCAATCTCGTTCCTTAGAAAATATTCATTTATTGTTTTTGATCTGAATTACAATTAAGATGAATTATATCCTTTTTTCGTACTTGAAAGTGGTCAGGTCAGGATTCGGAATAACGGAGTGTATGGATGAGAAGATGTATCAATGTGCAAGAAGCGAAGAATGTGTGTAAGACAGATTGGTGTGGCGTTCTCGTCTCACTGCCTACCCCGGCTGGGAAACGGCGTGATAAGTACCTCATTTGCTAGTTAAAGCTGCTTTTGATTTCACTTTTTTTGTTCACATTGGGCTTTAAAATTCAACATAAAAACTTTCTCAAAATCTTAATACCAACTGAAAAAAGTCACCTCAGGTAAAGTGTCGTTGGAAAATGATACAAACATCTTATGGGTCTCCCCAACATTGTAAATTAAAAAAAGAACATGCTCATTCATTAATATTCTTATGACTTTGGAATAAGGATTCCCAAACTTTTTTGATCTAGCGCCACCTGGCAAAAATTTTCTTCAACAAGAAGGAAATTATTAAACTATCTTATTGTAGAGAAGGTGTGGCTATATTTACAATTTTTTTCATTAATTTCTCACCCTTTTTTGACTACTAGAAGCTCTAGTATCCCCTAGAATACCTTTTTAACGTCTCGTAAGGTAACGAAAACGGTAACGCCTCAATTTGAAACCTATACGTTAAAATTACACCCATCTGTTTGAATGCGTTTTATATATTAACTTTCAATGTAATATTCATAATTTTTTCTGTTTTTTTTTTTACTTTTGGGAGATGTATCTATGTTTCATTTATATCAGCAACATTGTATGCTAGAAAAAAAATATTTAAAAAACTTTTTTAAAATAAATAGCCTTAACCTTTTAATGAAGCGAAAGAATTACTTTCAATAATTTAACTATCATTATCATTCAATTTTCGTTAAATGTTTCTTTTTTACCGTTGAAAAATATTTTTTAAATTTTTTAAATGATCTCTCGGGGGTTGAGTCAAGTTTTTATTTGCAAAGATTTGAGCATATTGCTAATTGTTGAACTTTAAAACAGTTGTGGAAAAGTTTTGGAAGCTCCTGCGGATAGTATTTAATTTCTTTCGTATTTTTGTTCAAAAGCATCAATATGAACAACTGGCAGTATGAGAATGCGACGGTATCTACTTAATATTATTACGATCCTGTTTTTATAGCCTTCGTTTTAAAATACGACTCGTGGGGTGGCGCGGGGTGGAAACTGGGTTTAGGGTTGTGCTGGAAGGAACTCCCTCGACGTGGAAACGGCGCGAAGGAAAGGCGGAGTTTTTATGGATGTTTTGATATTTAAATTAAGAGCTTCTTAATAAACATTGTTGCGAGCTAAATTCCGGCAAAGCGTTCCAGATTTAAGGTTATTATTATTTTATTCACACCGCTCTCCCCTCCGGATTTATGGTTGTTATTATTCCATAAGGTTGACATTACTTTGTCATATAAAGGTTTATTGCGTTAAGATACCGCTGCTTATAATTTGATAAAGTTTGGGCTGTTAAACTTCATGGATTTTCACGGTCGTTCAGGTTTTGGTGGAATGTTTGAGATTATGCTTTTTTATCGTGCAAGATAAATCTAGTCAAACGAAGAAATGTTTAATGCTATTTGAATCATACCACTATTTCTTAAAATTTAATGTCACACAAGATGGGATAATTTTTGTATGAAATGAATGTGGAAGTCTGGGGATTTTCCTATGATAAAGCCCGCAACCTTACATTATTTAAATATGTAATGAAATAAATTTAAAAAACGTTTTATTAACTGATTTGATTTTAACTTTGTAAAATGGCATGTAGATTATTATACAATTTAAACAATTGTATAGTACCACTTATTGGGTTTTTTTTTCATTACACACGACTAGTTTCGAAAACTACAGAGGTTTTCATCAACAAATGATTACAAAAACAAAAGATATAATATCATGTTATTAGATTTAACTACCCATGAATCCGGCACGTGCAGTAACAGCCGAGATATGACTCCACGTGTTGTAATTTACCTGCTGCGAAGATGAGTAATATCATGTTAGAACAAGGGCCTACATATATTACATACTATGCACCATTGTTTTCCCCAGTTGATTTTCATAGCTTCACACAATTTCCACTGTTACGACGCAGTACTGTGAATTGCACAGATAATAGTTTTAATAAATATTGCTCGCATGCCAGCAACAAAATTGTTAAAAATCAAATTGAAAGTTGTACCCTGCTGAGCATTATAATAATATGTTAGTTAAAATTTGTAATAAGAGTATTTCCATTATTTTTCATTATTTGTATTTTAATTTGAAAATAATCCCTATTTGAAATTCGTATATCTTATATTTCCCTTCCACTTAATACTTGCACTTGCAAAAAATTATTTTATTTGACATTTTTGTACTGTTAGATGGAAAATAGATATTGTATTACTATGTAACTATATGTTACTATGTTAATATTTCTTGAAATATGTACATTGTAGTACATATACGTATTTTTCAACCGTTTGTATCTTAGCATTTCAAATAAACTTCAAATATTTGGCAATCAAACATTTCAATAAACTCCCTAAAGAAATTTAAAACAATAGATGATATAAAAATCCTTAAGAAAAAAATTAAAGCTCTATACATTTAAATCTTAAAAAAAATATATAAAAAAAAACTATTATATATTTTATTATATAACATTAAACCACAAGTGTAAGTCCCTTTCCAAGCACAAGAGTACAGACTCTTTTATGGAGAGGCACAGCGAATTGAAATATAAAAGTTCTCCATATGTATAAATGATTCAAATGTATTATGTTATAAATAAAAATGTAAATATATTAAATGAATAAAAAAAAATAAAAAAATTAAAACAAGTTATTAAATCTTACAAATATCGGTTCATATTAAATGAATGACGTTAGTAGTGTATTGATTTAAACAAATTAAAGAATGATTGAATATTTACCTTATAATTTTTAAGATCATTTTGTGTTTAAGTTATATGAAATAAAATTTTGTTTGGTAATTGATTTGGAACTATAAAAAAAATTATAGATGTAGATATCCTAGAGGATAAAGCTTGCTTTTTCTTTAACGATGAGTAGTAAAAACATGATTAGTACAATTTATTACGTTTTACGTAAAATCAAAGTTTCTAATATTGTGTGAAGCCTTTATTTAGAACAGTGTGCGTACCACGTGCCATCTCAGAAGGGTGAAAATGCGCCAATGATTTATGCGTTGTATTCCAGAAAGTTAATGCGATCTATGATACTTGGCGGGCTTGTGTAGAGCAGTGGTTGCTAAAGTGGTCCATGCGGACCCCCGAATGATCCCAGGGACCCCAGAGATCATTTGGGGGTCTATGGAAGATTAAAATTGATTTGGGGTTTTTTGAAAATTATCAGGGGATCCGCGTAAGGTTTAATATAAAATAAAATAAATTGTGACTTTTTTTATTTGAATGGAAGTTCTAATAAATAACAATAATAAATTGTTTGCTAATTTGAAAACGAATTTCGTGAACGGTTATAATCCCATCCACCTCAATTTTCAAATTATTTTTAATCTGGAGTAAGACATGTACCTATGTGTTCGCCTCCGTAGCTACCTCGTACTCGGCTACCGTACTGGATGTCCCATGATCGATTCCCAGAGGGGTTAAATATAAATTAATTTAACTCTAATATTTATTCAATAATACCCTAGACCTGGTATCTGAAGCGGAGGGCTGGTCACCCTTCCTTCATGTGTGAACGATGAAGATAACACTATTGTTATATATAAAGAGCCCTATGCACCATCGGGTGCGGATAAGAGTTTGAAAAAGACACCGAATGGGCATAAATTGAAAAAAGGCCTTTCGAAACACGTATTAATGACTATTTTCCATTTTCGGCACTAAGAGACATTCATTGAAGCCATAGTTAGTGAGCATTGTATACCGACTTTTTGTAGTAGGTACAGTAAAGTTAGTTGTTTTCTACTCAGAATCCCTCAGCCGAAAGAGTTTGGGAACCACTGGCGTAGAGTCTGTAGAGTACAGGCAATGTCGGCATGCTCCAGGAGTACGCTGTTTGCAGGAGATGACTTTTCTTCATACTCGCGCCCTTCGCACTCTCAAAAGAATGATTGATTTGAATATTAACGCGTGATTGATGGTTGGCCGTAAATACGTTATGCCGAACATAACATGTTATATTTAGTAGACTCTGTTAAAAGTGCCGAAATAGCTTTTTCCTTAACTGAAAACAATGAATCAACAAAGAAGCTTCAAACTTAAATTTTAAACACAGCATTTTGAGTGTTTCGAAATACTTGTTCAAAAACCTGGGTTTCTCCACTTGGGGGTTATTTCCACATTTTTGACACCATTACATAGATGAAAAAAAATATGGAAGTCTATGTATTAACATGGCTTATGACCTGTTATAGGCTGGTTAAGACATCACTTTACACACGTGCAATATCCACCATCCTACCCATGATTGACAATCACATTATTCGAATTTTAACTCCTCCATATATCATTTATCTCAAGAATTTTAAATAATGATTTCAGATGTTTTCCAGTAAGTATTATAATCCAGTTAGGATCTTGCATACATCCATATAAAAGGATCTCTGCTAAATAAAATCTAATCATTGATGGCTAGATAGTAAACTCACATACATAGTGTCATGAGATTAATGATATATGTAGAGTATATTATTTCGAGAAATAAAAAGACTTTGTGTTTTGATCCACTCACATTTTTTTATTTTTTATTTATTTAGTCATATATTAAACCCTGAAGAGGGTTTAGTAATATAAAAATAAATAATATATAAATATGATCCACAAAGTAAATGCTTTCAATATTCAAAACATATATGTAGAGGTTCAAAAAATTTAATAGTGTGGTTGTCAAACATGGGTAGAATTATTATTTGTCGCACGTGTGTAAAGTGATCACTTAACCAGTCTATGAAAGGTCATAAGTCCTGTCAATAACTAGACTTCCATTTTCTTCTTCATCTTTATTGAGATATCAAGAATCAAAATTTTATAAATATTTTAATAAAACATTTTTTAAAAAGAACATTCTTTATATATTTAAAATTCATTTAAAGCGAATGTGAAGAAAGAATTATATTGTATTCCAGATTTTCTTTTCTATTTCATGTCAACCACCGAAGTCAGCATTATGCTACGACACGTTGTCAACGTCAAAAATATGAGCTTGATAAAAAATTCTAATCTAAATTTAATACCTTCCGTCACACACATTTTTTGTATACAAATAATTTTCCCATAAAATGCAAGTATATTAAACGTGCTTGAGTAAGACAACCCCCACAAACATTTTTATGACATAGGTAAAAATTACATTATGGACTAGCTATTGAAGAAAAAAGGACGATAAAATTGAATTGGATGTTGTTTATCATGCTTATTTTAGGTTTAAATATTTTTGGAGTCTAAGAACACGAAAGTAACAGTCATTTTAAGGTTTCCACAAGACTAGTTTTGACCATTTACAGATTCAAGTCAAAAATATATGTACATTTTGTAAGATGGCGGCCAACGCAATAGGGTTGGAGTTCTATAAATTTAAGTGTTTATTACTAACGATAAAAAATGTTTTTAAAAAAATCTGTGCTTTGTAAGCTTCATAAATAAAATATGAGCTTGTATAAAGCGAAATGAATGTATGACCAACATGCCAACTGCTTTTGATACTATTAGATAGAAATTAAATAAAAATAATATTGTGTATCTCATATAAAAACGTTTATTAATATTTTCAACTAAAAATTCATCATAGCAATTATTTTCATTATTACAAAATATCTCATATAAAAAATATTTTTAACATTATATTTTTAACACTTTCCTTATCATTCATCATTCACTTTGTGTAATACAACTTTAATAAAAACATATTATATACATTTATATTCGTGACTACTGGTTTTGGAATTATCATTCCATTATCAGATTATTAAAATTAAGTTATTATTTTAAGGAGAGCGTTATATCAACATACCACAAAGTTAACAATGCTTATAATTTACAAAAAATTCAATTGATTTTAATTCAATTTATTTTAACAATTATTTTCACTATTAAGTATTTTAAAAGTGAAAGTAATAAAATGTTTAATGCAAGAATACCTCTCATTGAAATGATCCTTTACCTTCAAAATTTATTTCCGCATCCTCAAAAATTTTGACGAATTTATACCCGAAGAATATTCATACGCTCGAAAAGAATAATGTTAGATATCCGATTAAGGGCCTGACATTCGACGGGCGGGTGAGATTTTTCCGATATTTATACTGCTAACGAAACGTGATAATTTCGTTCACCTGCTCTGCGTCACGCTGCCGGCTCCATTCCGCGGAGATAATATCATAAAACATTGGGCGGGATTTAATTTTATGCAAGAATGCTCCCGAGTTTGAATGGAGTCGGGATGACAACCCCATTTCGGAGGGAATCTCTCCTATATAGAGTATTTATCGACCCCTTCCTTGGGATTCCGGATGCTGCCTGGACGAAAGATCGGAGATTCAAATTTCGGTAAGATTCCGAGGCGATTAATGAACTTTAAAGAAATACATTTCACTGTCGGTATATTTTTCGTATTAAAAATTGACCATACCTACTTAATTAAGAAAATATTGGTTCGTAATTTATTGGTTCGACATTCACATTCTGGTATGATATGATCAAATCACAAATGGAATACTTGTTTTCTAACAACTCAGTGTTATATTTTGTTACTACTTGTTTTGGAAGCTTCAGATGCTCTCATCTACAGGTATAAATAAAAAGTATATTTATGCCTAAAGATGTTTATATTTATACGTGCAGATGGAAGCTTTTACAGCTTCTCAAACTAGTCGTTACAAAAGATAATACTAAAATGCTATAAACAAGTGTTTTATTAATTTTATATACACACATAAATAAATATATCAGTACTATTTTTAAATAAAAAAATTAGTGCAACATGCGATTTTTCATAGCCTGGTCACACGTCCAAAGTTCTATCACAAATTGTGATCACGCGGTGCAAGGTTCAGCTGATGAGAGTGTATTTAGGTTGGCAGTTCCTTAATGTGGTCATCCCAGACAGCGGTTAGAGTTCCCAGATCCCGTTCCCCACTTCCTATATTACACATCCTTTATCTACCTTAAACGTCCGCCGCTGCCGTAAGCATTTCTGGGAAAACCGCAAGAAACCCCAATAGCCTTTTTATTGCCGAGGAAGCCAAGTCGATAGGTGACATTTTGATTTTAACGGCCATGAATTATTCAGATCATACTATTTTACCTCACTTAAAATTGTCTGATAGGTAATAAAAGTATATAAATTCGTAGGGCGACGTTTGCAATGGTCCATATAGATGTCATGATAAGTTATGATTCTTATAGAATAATTACGTTAAATTTTATATAAGCTTTATAACCATGGTGTTGGTCTTCTTTACAAATTCTGAGGTATTGATTAAAGCTTTTGGAAATCATTTTATAAACATAGATACTCTGATGATTTATTTTAAGAATTCGTCAGGGTTCATTCATGAATTCATCAGGGATAACTGTGTTTATTTGTCTTTTTTCAAATATTTTATTTGTATTTAATCCACATTTGTATTTTAAATATCTCGTTTTCACTCATATTTCTTCAAAAATGAGGAAAAAGCATTTCAAACGTAATAAAGTTGATTTATGCTTGAATGTAAATATATTAGCATTGTAGGATAAAGATTACTCTCAAAATATTGCAAATAAATCCATTTTCCATAACTGGCTACAATTTTTTTTTGTATTTATTTCTTTCCACGATATACGTATTTCTATCATACAAAAATTTGGATTTTTCTGCAATGATCCTATCTGCAAGCAATTTCATTTTTCAAAATCAATTATATGTGTATATTTAAAACTACCTGTTACAAAGCATTCATTTGCGTATCAAAATATTTTTTACGTTCAATTTATAAAGGTATTTAACTTCAAAGCTTTTAAAATCAGTTGTGTAAACAGCACACCGTTGCATATATTGAATCCTAACAAACTATCCTTTTCAACGATGCTCTCTGCATTGGTTCAATGCATCCCTGTGTGACTGGTCGGTATTTCTACATATACACCCTCCAGTGGTCGCCGCCTACCCCGAGTGTCACTGGCCACCCCACGTGGTGCTACGGTCAATTAGCACCATTGGCCAATCAGCTAATGAACGACACACCTTGCATTCCTCAACTGCCGACACGTACAGACAGAGAAACTGCGCAAACTTAATGGGGATATCGTATCGGTTTGAAATTAAATATCACGCGGGCTACTTTGTAACATTTCATAGTTTCCATTTGGTATATTTCTTTTTATACGTTCTTGCTAGATAATAGAACCATTTATTAAAATATTAAAAATTCTTATTCTATATTGAATATTTACTTGTAGTATGTTTCCTTCTGTGCAACTCTTTATCAGAGCATGGAGTACATATTTAGGTAAATATGTATATATATATATATATATATATATATATATATATATATATATATATATATATATATATATATATATATATATATATATATATATATATATATATATATATATATATATATATATATATATATATATATATATATATATATATATATATATATATATATATATATATATATATGTATATATATATGTGTGTATATATTTGTAAACATGTGTATTACCCATTACAATTTCAATATCTATACTAAGTTATACCAATTCAATAGTAAAATGTGGATATTTAGTAAACGTTCATTTTATTTCATTTTTAATATAAGACTCGATTGTATATTTCATTGTCCACCTCTGGAGTGCAGTGCTTATGTGTTTGCCTACCGTGCTGGAGGTCCCGGGTCCGTTTCATAGGATGGTTAGAATAAATATATTAACAATGCTCTTATTTGAAATATTTCATTCTATCACCCTAGACTGGTACAAGAAACGCAGGACAGATACATATATTCATGTATATAACGATCAATATAACTCATCACGTGTCAATGGGATTCATTGCTCAAATTTCGGATAAGCATTAAAAAATGAAAGTGTACAACATGAAAACATTTCAAATATTATATCTTGTAACTTAAATATATTTTATTAATAATACATTCTTCTGTCTTTAAATAGTTAAACAATTTTCAACCTCCTCCAGTTAGCTGAAATCATAAAATCGAGGACGCAATTTATTGTTAAATATCTCAATGTAATGTCTTATATCGATTATCATATTATTTTCTTACATCTCATCAAAGATGAAGAAGAATATGGAAGTCTGGGCATTTACGGGGCAGACGACCGTCATAGGCTGGTTTAAGTGATAACTTTACACACGTGTAACATTTACCAATTCTACCCATTATTGACAACCACACTACTCAATTTCTTTGAAGTTCTACATATATATATATATATATATATATATATGAACCAATTCAGAAACATTGTTCTTGAATCACCAGAATTTCACTAGAGACATCTATTGATGAGATGTCAAAAAATAATATGAAAATTAACTCCTATAATTGGAGATAATCCAAATTAATAGTATTTGGACACACACAAAATATTGTACTTCGATTATATTCATAAATTTATTTGGTAATACATATATGAAATTAGCTTTGAAACAGAGTTTTCCGACGAACAATAGAAAACTCCGTTCGATTATAATAATTATATTCCCGCAATTGGATTTACTTGCTAATTTGAAATATTAGTTAGCAGTTTGGTCTTAATTATGCGAGCTGCAAATTAAATCGCAAATTATCAGACATAACTGACTCACCGTAATTAAGCAATTTATTTCAATTCCAACTTCATTTGCTAAATGGCTCACTGTAAAATTAAATATTTGCATATTTTTGTTTAACTTTCAATTAGAGCGTACGTAAAATTTTAACATGCCGATCGACACATTTTTTAATGTTGACAAAATATGTTCATTTATTTTTGTGTTATTGCACTGTAATTAAAATATGCAATTTTGCATAGCGAATTATTTGATGTGGTTTTACGGCTGTTTAGAGGAAGTTTAATTTATTGGATGAATCAACGATCGGCCACCAAAAATTCTGATTTTATTGGAGAATTTCATAGAGCCATCATTCTTAAAGAATTTCATTATTGAAATTTTTTGTAATCTTTTAGGTTTTTCGTCCAAAAAAATTAAACGTAAAAGATTGATATGGTGTATAATTTTGATTTACGTTAAATAAGTCGAAAGGCATCTCACAACATTTTAAGTGTGTCCAAATACTTATTCACAAATCTGGGTTTTCTCTTAATAAGAGTTGTTTTTATCTACTTTTTTACATGTCAATATAGATTTATTTTTTTAAATGCAGGTCTAGGTATTTACAGGGCTTATGACCTTTCATAGCCTGTTGTGAAGTCATACGTAATGAGATTGATCTCAAATCTAAGATTTATGTTTTGTACGAAATTTCTTTGAAGAACTGAATTTTAAAGAATAAAATAAAAACCATACAGTTTTTCCACATAAACAAAATTCTTTTGGAAAACTTTGTATTTGTAATTTTATTCCATATATCTAGGAGTTTCAAAAAATTGAGTAGTATGATTGTCAATCACGGATAGTGAATGTTGCATGTGTGTAAAGTGATCACATAAACAGTCTATGACAGGTCACAAGCTGCGTAAAGACCCAGGCTTTCATATTCTTCATCATCTATGTTGAGATGTCAAACATGTAAAAAATCTTGGTTTTGAACGAGGTCCCCAGCTATCTTGCCTATGAAAAAATGTTTAAAAACTTAAGAATCATCAATATACAAGGATATGCAAAAAATAAAAATATTATTTTATCATTTTATTAAATATTTTTTCTAGGATAATCCTACACTATGGTTGAAAGTACAACTAAGGATGGATTAGGTACAATACCCAGCCGTCCATATTTTTCTTCATCTATGTTGAGATGTTAAAAGGCATTCATTTGCACAAACAAACATATTTAAAAACATCGAAGTATTATTACTGTCGGTTTATATAATACGAGTATGCTCGTATATTTGTAATATGCATTTTAAGAGATTTTCATTTTATTCTAGGTGAAAGTGATGCTGAAGGTAGCTTCACCTATCGCCGAGCCTCAGCCTGGAGCCACGCAGTTCTTCAGCCTCGACAAGCGAAAGAAGCAGGTGACCTTGTACGACCCTTCCATTTGTGGGGAAGCTGGCAGCACAGCCCCTGAAGACAGAAAAGTCGGAGTCGCCGCTCCCAAAATGTTTGCTTTTGATGCGATCTTCTCTCACGATGACCCACAGGTAAGACAGTTCTAAAATTTCGACAAAATGAGTGATTTTTCTTTTTTTCATTCTCGTTTTGTTGGGTTCTAGACAGAATGGTTTCTTAGAAATGTCATACAGAGGAACAAGAACAGCCTTTATTAATTTCTTCAGGTTCTTAAACAAGCTGTCAAAAGTGTTTAAAGAGGGTCATCTACGACATAGATTTGATAGTTAAAATCACATCACCTTATATTCATTGGTTTAGCGATCAAAATATTGGTATGATGTAGTGCTATGCACTTTTACACGTAGCCAAGGGTTTGTAATTACTCTAAAAACCACGAAGATTAAATCTATCAATCCGTAATTAAATTATGAGTACACCGAACTCACATATTTTACCATAGTTTACAGGCTCTCCAATTAGTTTTAATTTATGTTTTGCTTAGTAAATACCACTTTTTCATAAATTCTACTGTGACGTGTGTTTCTATGCATTTTGTATCATTTTCAAAAACATAAATGATGTGGAATACTTTAAAACACGTATCATAATGGATTTTAAGAAATAGAGGTATTTACCAAGTAAAACTTGAATTAAAAATGGATAGATATTGCCACAAAATAACTCAATATAGTCGAATGATTAAAGAACACTTGTTTTATACCACTTGAGTTTTATTAAAGACTACATGTTTCAGAAGTTAAACTTCCATCATTCAGGTCTGTATAATAACTAAATTATTTTTTTTAATCATTGTAACATGTCTTACCACAAAGTTAATGCCGAAACAATAAATTAATATAGATTTTTTTTTTTAATTAATAACTGCTCACTTAAAATAGTGTGCTCAAATATTTTAATAATATTGTCGCCCAACTAAATATTAAATTACCTACTTCAATAGTAAAAAAAAATGGATTACTGAAGAGTATTTAGTATAAAAAATTAATTATTAAGCTTTAGAACTTAAAACCAATGGTATTAAATCCGCAACAAAACTATATCGAACTTCTCTATTGACTTGGATAAGTTTCCTTAAGAGGTATGGATTTGAATTACAATTGGATCAACAAGGCGCAATAACTTTGTCAAACTTCATCAGTTGATGAATCGAATTGGAAAAGTTACGTTGAAGTTTAGAGAATGACAAATAGTTATCCAATCTATTAGTAATCAAGCATTGGATTTGAAAAAAAACTACAATATGTAATCAAATAATTTGAGAAATGGTATATTTATTTGTCAATCAAAATTTTTAATTAAATTTTAATAAAACATTTAATTATTTATTTGAACATTTTGTTCTTAATATAGTATATTGCAATAATAAACAAAAGTTAAAACTCTTGTTTAATGATGTCACGTGTAACAATTTTTTAAAAAGGAATAGCCAGCAAAGCTTCTACTTTAGTAGAGGCTTATCTGCAGGTAGAATAGTAAGGGAAGGGAAGGTTAATGTGAAAAATTCATCACAAACAACCAGGCCAATTGAAAATAAATATTTCTTGGATTTATTTAATCGGACCTGCGACGCCAGTTTCGCAGTAAAGCGTCTATTCAACTACGCCACGACGCCTGTCAATGATTAAGAATTGAGACAAAAAGGTGTAATTAAAACAAAATTTAAAAAATGTATAATTTTTACAGCTTGACATAAACTGTTTAAAAAAACTCTTAGTTTATATAACTTTTATTAGATTTGATTTATAAAATGTCTTTAAATTAATTAATGGTTCTAGAATTTTGATCTGACTTTCAATAAATTATTATTTTATTTATTGTTTCGGCATTAACTTTGTGGTAAGACATGTTACAATGATTAAAGAAAACACTTCGTTTTTTACCACTTGAGTTTTATTATAGACTACATGTTTCAGAAGTTAAACTTCCATTATTCAGGTCTGTATAATAACTAAAATATAAAATATAAAATTTTTCTATAAATAAGGAGAGGGGAAAGTAAGGGGAAGGGGTTAGTCAAGGAACGGAGTTTGAAAACAAAGGAAAAATGGAAAGCAATGGCGAAGAATTTTGAAACAATATATTATTTAATAAATTATTATTAGAATTCAGGTTTTTTTGTATTTCTAAGTTTTCAAGATAATTCATAATTTGGCCTTTATATGGAACAAGGTGTAATAATTTTAATTTATGAGAGTGAAATGAGTGTTTAGTATCTATTATATGATTTGCAAATTCCACAAAATAATTACTAACAAGACCGCTATGATGTTGTTTAATTCTAATCTTTAAATTTCTCGCAGTTTGGCCAGTATATTTTTTATCAAACATTTTTTTGTTTTTGTTTTCAAACTCCGTTCCTTGACTAACCCCTTCCCCTTACTTTCCCCTCTCCTTATTTATAGAACAATTTTATATTTTATATTTTAGTTATTATACAGACCTGAATGATGGAAGTTTAACTTCTGAAACATGTAGTCTATAATAAAACTCAAGTGGTAAAAAACGAAGTGTTTTCTTTAATCATTGTAATTATTATTTTTTTAAATATATTTATTAATTGTGTAGGAACCCATGTAAATTCTTTGCTTTTTTGATAATATGTGAATATTTTACAACTACATTTGCTTAAGTTTCTTCAAATAATTTTTTTATACCTGTGCACGTTATCCTCCGAAACCAGCAAACTTTTACGAAGTGAATGAAATTAGAAAGTAAAAATTTGATAGAGAAATTTGCGAAGCGAGCACTTCTGTCTAGTCTTCGGGAGATTCACGAAAGGGTAGTGGTCACGTTGCTGTGTGCTGAAAACTGAAAACTACGAGATGCTTTTACATCCGTTTCCGAAACACATCGTGCGACGGATGGGAAATTCTAACTCGACGTGGGGAGTGAACAGGTGAAAATTGAGAAAAGGAATCTAAAACATTTGTGTACTTTTATTTTTTTTTATAGTTATACAACTAAGAACTCACATTTACGTGATTTGAAAATCAAAGTATAACTTAAAGCAAACTTTAAACTATAAAAATTTTATTTAATTTTTTTTGTAAACTCCCATCCGTAGCTAAATAGTGTATAAGGTAAAAAAAACAAGGTATTCTGAATAACACTTTTAATTTTGGGATGCGAGAAACATTTTTTTTGGGATACACGTGACGAAGTAAATAGCTTGGGGTGGAAGACTTTTAAAGACCTATAATTTGTCATTAAGATCTCTTTTTTTTCATAAAAAAAAAAATTATAGTATAGCTAGTAGAAAAGAAAGAATATCTAGAGCACTCGATTGTCGGCCATAAATCGAGATCGCAAAGGGCTAATCTCTCTTAAAAACAAGCCACAAGACCTACACCAAAAAGAAGAAGAAGAAGAAGCGATTTGGTGTTTGACGTCATCGTCAAACTCTTGATGGCAAAACTCGTTCAGTGCTCAAATAAAATATAAGTGTAAAAAAGATTTAGTTGTTTTATTTTTATGTGAGAATCATTTTCACAAAAGTTTTCCGAAGCATATTCTGCCCCAAGAAATAATTGCATAAATCTCATCGAAAATTAAATAAAAAAGTATTATTTTATTTATAGATTTATTCAAAAAATTTTGAGCTCTGTTGAGTTGAATGTCCTTTAGTCTGCAAGCTCGTATAAGCATAGATTTGTTGACAATCAATTCACGGAACGTTCCAATGCGAAGGGTTTCAACTGACGTTTGTTTAAGGTGGCAGGGCCGTATAAATTTGTTAGTTTTAACGTTCGTTGCTGATTATGCTTTGTTTTTAGTGCTGTTTAAATTTATTACCCTTTCAGCGATCATAAAGACCCCATCAAGTGGATGACGGGAGGGGCATTAAAGCTACTTTGGCAAGTTACAGCTTTTTAATGTGCCATGAAAAAGTGCAACACTCGTAGGAAATTTATTTAAGAGTTTCTAAATTGTCAAAATATTGTTGTTAAATCAATTTAAATACCTGTTTTAACGATTTCCTAGATTATTTAACGCTTTTAAAGCATCAACATATTCTGGAAATTACATTTAGTGATTTACGATTATTTTAAAATAGGGTCAATTCTTATTATCACTAAAAAAATGCAAAAACAGAACGTATTTATATACACAACATAGTTTTTTTGCATCTTAAAAGCATTATTAACTTAGTGGTATGATAATTTAACATTCTCCTTATCATTTATCGTTCACTTTGTGTGATACCATTTAAAAACTCAACTTCACGACTACCAGTGTTAGAATAAACATTCCCTCATCATGTCAACCGTAGTCTATACTTGATCTTATCAGAAAATGATTCTTCTGATACCGGTAGTCGTCAAGTTAAGTTTTTAATAAGTCAACAGGTATTTATATTACACAAACTGAACCATGAATGATACGGAGATTGTTTAAACATTTAATGTGGTGTAGAAATGTTTTAACGGACAATTATAAAAAAAATTGTAGGTTTTTAACAAACTTTGATCAGAATTTACTGTGGTAAATAATTAGATTTCAAACTCCGAAATTCAAATTCGAATACAACATATTACTTAAATAAAATAATCCAATAAAATATGTTATTATTCCGGTTTATAGATTTAATTTTCTTAGGCGTCGATTTTTCCGTTTCAATGATTTCATTTAAAATTACCTTCAAAGTTTAACGTAGCTAGTCCATAAAGTTATCACAAAACCATACAATTATTATCGGCAGCCCTAAAGGACACTACCTATAGGAGTTTGCAAACAACCTCTGGTGTTAGAATTAAATTATCTCCGTTGATCCACGGGGTTTTACTGGCCAGGAGAATGGGGCGGGTGGAAGGATCCGGATACTACTTCCTGTGTACGCACGTGATTCTGCCAGTTCCTCGCGGAATCAGTGAAAGTTTTCAGCCCCTGAAAGAGTCGTAAACGGGATTTCAGTATTCTTTTTCGAGCCCGTATTGGTGCACTAAGCCAGTCAATCGTTCGACAGGTTTGTTTACTTAACAATCGGGAAAGCCAGGAACGTAGACAGGAAAAACGAGGATGCAAATGTTTTAGAGTTTCTCTATACTGTACTTTGAATGGATTTGCTTGTTTTATTTGATTATAATTAAAATTGATTAACTACCTTTTACCCCTTATTTTTATAGTCGTACAATATTCATCATACATTAATTGAAAATAATTTGAAATTAAAAGCCTAATAAATAAATTTTATTACATAAAACAAAGAAATAACATATAAATAGGCATAATTAATGTCTAACTTGAGATGACGATCATATAGTTTTAAAACCGATACCGATGACCTGGTTGACATATTTATAAGTTATGATTTTTACTGACTTCACCACTTTATACACCCTATACACACTTGTGTAATATTCAACAATCTACCCATTATTGAACTTTTATATTGCTTAAATTTTTTTCAACGTGTATTTGCAATGTTGTTAATACAAATATGTATCCAAATACTAAGTATATAAATGCCAGGTAAACCCTGTGATGCTTAGACTTCCATCTTTCTTCCATCATCTCAAGAGACACCTTTAATAAAGATTTATTATCCATAGAATAGCACCTTTTCAAATTTATAACAATAAAAAATGATAAATAATGTAACCAAATTTTTTAATATAATTTTAAGACCAAACAAAATACGTATTATCAAAATATTGGTATATATTGAAAATGTGTGTATCTGTGTATCGTTCAGAACGTGCTTTAAAAGAAGTTTTAAAATACATTATTGTCAGAGAAAATTGTAAACCCTTCATAAACCTTTAAATCTGGAGGCTTAAGGTGGGACGCAGCGTTCCATACAATACTAATCCGCAAGGAGTGAACTGAAAGCCCTCTTAATTATTTTCCTCTTCTCACACAGGTAGCCAGTCTAGAGTCTCTGGTTCCTGAGAATTGGGAAGAAATTGTAACTTTATTCACGACTCCCAGTTTAGTTTTACTGCAAGTTAAAATAACGGTTCATATAACCAATGAAGTTCTACTCTGTTTGATTGCCATCCCAACCTAGCTTAAGATTTTAGTGTCTATAATCTGACGTAAATATCTTTGTTCCTATTTATTTCTGTATAATACCGCTATAAAGCTGAAAATGTTTACAGAAGAACGAATAAATTCCAACAAACAAATTATTCAAAAAACAACAGAGCTTAGCTCAGCAGAGAATTCCAGAACAACATTTATTTGTAATAAGTTATTCTCTCATAAAAATTCCCTCATTAAATTATTTCCGTTTAATGTTCTATTATTTTATATTCTTGAAACGAATCATTTGCCGCTTTCAAAAAAAAATATTTAAAAGTTTAAGAATCCCAGAGCTAAGTAATCACTTTATACACTTGTATAACGTTCACCATTCTGACCATTATTGCAAACCTATAATGAATTAATTTTCGAAATATGCACCATATACCATATATGCCCTATTATTGGATTCCGTACGTATGTTAGTTTAAAAAATATTTATTTAAAGAAAACAATACATTTGAAATAAAAGAATTCATAGAAATTATAAAAAATAAGTCTTGTATTTTAATAAAGATGTCACTGAAGCTTAAAAAAACTTTTTTCTAAAGTTCAAATTCCTAAAAATTATTTTTAGAACTCTATGTTTACAATAATGTTTATTTTGGGTGGATGCGATTAAAAATGTATGAAAGGTAATATAAAGGGTTGACCATAGATTAGCGTTGTTTTGTTCACCGTCCACGAGCCGCCTATGGATTTGCATTTAGATTTTAGAATATCGCTGGGATTAGTTCAAATTAATCCTAGAGCTTTAGTATTTTAATGTCCTTTTCCCCCGCCGCCCCTGCACCCCTCACCTGCCCTATGTCCGTCCGCTGAGCTTTCCAATTTATTCACTTCCTAGATAGTTGAATCGGCATTTCGTCCACCGTAGTCCTGCCCGTTAAATTAAAACCTCCCTACAAAGGTTTCCCCGAACTGAAAGACCTGGCCACCCTTAGCCCAGACCGCTTAGTATTTTGAGACCGGAAGTACAGATCCTTTCTAGACGCCTTGATTAAGATCGCTGACATAACGGAGAGCTCAATATTTAATTTTAATTAAACCAATTAGTGAATCTTTTCATTAACATATTTTCTCTCACACCTACTACGTATATTTCTTCAAATTATACATTATCAGATGAAAGTTATATTACTTCAAATTTCATAATTCTTTTTTAAACAAAAACTAGGAAATGTTCAGATAGAAGAAAAAAAATATTGATATTTTGAATGTATTCAAATACTTCTTTACAAATCTAGACTATTTCCTACTAGGAGTTATTTAGTACAAAAAAAAATAACATCTCAACATAGATAAAGAAGAATATAGATGTTTGTGCATTTACAGGGTTTACGACCGTCATAACCTAGTTTAAGTAATCACTTTATGTACACATGTGTAACTTTTACCAATTCCACCTATGATTGACAACCATACCACTCAAATTCTTGAAACTTCTAGATATATTGATCAAACTCAAAAACAGTGTGCGAGAGTAACTAGGGACATCTATGGTGGGGTAAGAAAAGCTTTTATGAAGCAGAAACTCTTTTATTTTTATGCAAGGTCCAAATCCTAAGCTTAAATAAATCTAAAAAATATTTAAATGATTTTTCTAGCGTCTCTCAAGTATGTGAATATAATCCTGAATTTTATTCACATACTTGAGAAACGCAAGTAAAGATTATTTTTATAATTCACTCATCAATAAATTCATCAAAGTTATCCTCGATACTAAAATCAAAAGTGCTAGCATTAAAATTTGAATTTGGCATTCATGATTTGGTCGTGAGATACGTGTATATTCTCAGCATAACATATTAAGTACTACACCATGTACCATCCAGAACACCACCTCCGCCAAATTGAACCGATAAACTCTGATTAAATGCACCCTGCAGTACTAGTATATTAATCAAAGCCGGTCTTGTTAACACTTGCATCGGTCTCGGCCATAAATCTGCGCGAACCGACAGTTCTCTGGAAGGAGAATACGATAAGCGATTGTCTAGATTGTCACCAATTTAAATCGAGTAAATTACATGCCGAATTTGTAAAATATACCGCCAGCACTTTTATCAAAAAAATGTAGACAAAATCCAAAGATGGCTGATAAAGTATTGCATCAATCCCTTAATTAAACTGGAGTAAAAATATTATTTATTATTATTTTTCGGTACCTTTTTTCTACTTTAAAATTAAAGTTTACCTTACCTATTTTCCAAACATATTATTCTATCATTATGAAAGAAAAAAAAATCGTATTCAATGTATTTTTTTCTATTAAAATCAGTTTTTTTTAAAAATATTTATCATGTTTTTTACTTCATAACAATTTCAAAGGCGTTACATTCAGGGTAGGACAGTCAGGAATTGTAAGACATTAGTGTTTTAAAGGAAATAGTATGAAAAAGTGATCTTCGTTTAGTTATATTATAAAATCAGTATTACTTAAGAAGAAGAAAAGAATAAAAGCAGTAATGGCTAAGAAAATCGAGGCTGTAAATACGTACTTCTATAAATCCCTCAATAAAATGTTACATGCACATTTATACGAGATTATAAAGTATAATGTATGTTAAACTGCATGTTATTGCTTCACAAAATTTAATCACATAACTTAAGTGATTTAAACTTTCCCAATCGTTTTCCAATAATAAAACCTTCGAGAAACGCTTCACACACCATGACAGTTCATAATTTGCACCCTAGACAATTTTCGTCGACACTGAATCACAAATCAACCGTGTCCGTCCAACCCTCGCACCCCTACAATGCAACCTTTAAATCAACCCCCAGTGCCCTTCAGTGGATGGTATCGCTAGGGCTGATAGCTGGTAGGAAGGTGTAGTAAGGAGCAGTCTACCTGCCGACAGATATCGGGCTGGATATGCTCCATCGCGCAGTGCCTAGTGTGTTGCGTTGAAGGGTCTTTCTTAATCAAATGCCAGCGCAATCTTAATGTACTTTACTTATGGGTTACTTTGCCTACAAACTAAGTTTATAATATCATGAAGTTACCATTCTACTTGGTTTTTTGTCTGATTCATAAGATCAACTTCCTTACATCTACTACACGTATGTAACAACATATAACTATGAGTATTTTGTTTAAAATTTAAGATTTTATTCTTACTGAAAAAATACGTTTACAACATTTTGAGTGTGTCCAAATACTTGTTCACAAATCTGGATTATCTTCAACTGTAGGAGTATTTTTCATATTATTTTTTGACATCTCATCAAAGATGATTTTTCATCTTCGATGAGATGTCAAAAAATAAAAAAAATTAAAAGAAAATAATAATTTCAAATTTTCAAATAACCTAATACCTACCGTTAGAGCTTTAAAGTAAAGTTATTAAGCTTTTAATGTTTAAAGAAAGTCTTTCCAACATTTAAAAAAAATATTGAACATGGTAATCAGACGCACTATTATCATTATCGAATTTGTTGGTAAAGATCAAACCCAGCCACGAAAATAGAAATAGTAAAAGCTTTGTAGTCGTTGTAGTTATTATTTTAATGAATTTTCAGATAAAATCAGTAGTTTTAAAATTATAATCCTGAGAATGAGCTGGAGAGCACTTGCAACATTTGAAGTAATGTTTAATTTTGTTTCAAATTTTCATTGTTTCAGGCGGAGATTTCAGCAAGTGCATTGACGGACGTTATTCATGCTGTAATAAATGGTTCTGATGGATGTTTATTCTGTTTCGGACATGCTGGACTTGGTAAGAAAATATTTTGTAATTTTTTTTATATGTTTTTGTAAAATATTTATGTAGATTAAATTTATAAAAAGGTGCCAATCTTAGATACATTAAAACATTCTTATATTCATACAAATAAAAAATTCAGTGATGTATTATCATATTGTTTATCTTTTCCTTATTAAATAAAATAATTATCCACAAAAAGTTGCCGTAAGAGGTTGATAATGCAAAATTTATTCAACTAATAATATTGTTGAATGTTGTGCCATATTATTATTAAACAATATAGCGGGATTGCCAAGTAAGAATCTGCCACTGTTGTATAGTGGTGAGCGCAATTGGCTACCAATCTGGAAGGCCCAGGTTTAATTCCCAAAAAGGTCTAAATTAATCAAAGAAATTTATTACCTTCTGAATTATTTAATATCACCCTGAACTGTTACCTGAGGTAAAGTACTGATAACCTAGCCTTCATGGATAGAACGATCAATATAATACTGCGTCAAGACGATACAGTCTCCTATACATAATTGGAAGCGAATATAAGTTAAAAGAAGAAGAAAAATATCATGTATTTTCATTGTTCAAAATGAAAGATGTTATGCCGATGATCGTTCACTCAAATTCGTTAAATATTTAGAAATGTCGAAAAAAACATGAAACGATAAAAAAAAAATAAACTGCCTGCTTGTTTTAAGAAAGTAAACAAAAAGTACATTAACATAATACTTTTATGTTCAAAATTTTATGCTTTGTAAAAAACTAAGCTCTACTGAACATTTAATGTTTTTGATCAACAATTCTTTACCTCGTATCTATTAAATTAATTAAAAGGACAAAAATATGAATAAATTGACGTGTCATCGAAACGAATCAAAATATCAAGTTGATCGGGAATAATAATAAAAAAAATCGCATCATAAGATAATGCACAGCAGTAGAATTGATAAGTATATTAATTTTCATTATGCTATCATAATAAACCGTGTATTTTCCAATTACTGAGATTACAAAGAGTACAAGCCCAAATCTCTCCACATCTAAGCTTTTTCGCCAATTAGACTATGTAGGTATATGGAACATGCATTTATACCGAGTAGAAACCCCATTGATGTAATTGTTTTCCGTTTTAATCCCCTTATAAGCCCGAGTAACTAAGGATTTTCGTCTCATCTTAAAGCGGGACGAGATGCAAGCAAGTACTTCTACAAGTATTCTAGGAGATGACGCATCCAG
This sequence comes from Brachycentrus maculatus, assembly GCF_059751285.1. Classification (NCBI taxonomy): domain Eukaryota; kingdom Metazoa; phylum Arthropoda; class Insecta; order Trichoptera; family Brachycentridae; genus Brachycentrus; species Brachycentrus maculatus. The sequence goes on along the minus strand of NW_028281121.1, from coordinate 1,108,321 downwards.
AGTCGTAGTTATAAACAGGAATAATTATTGTGTACTTTGTAAAAGGAGAGATATGTAAATTAAATACTCATTACACGTGTGTGTACAATGCAATTATCAAATATAGGAAATTAACGCGAACTAAATAAACTTTACTCCATGAATAGTTTTATTGATAATTCTACATGTATTTATATTAAAACGATTGAGAAGGGAATGTGGAAAACTGGACATTTACAATGACAACCCTGAAAATACTTGTCTGTATAACTTCTTCCTTTATGCTATGATAATAAGACGTTTGTGGAGTGAATTCCAGCATTTGAGTACAATAATTTTATCACATTCAAAATATTGTAAAATTGAAAATTAAAGTAACTTTTATATTTATATAAGAAAACACATATGATAACTTGAGAATGATCAAAAACACATTTTTTCAATGTAAAAAATTATTGAATATTTTATGTATCTGCTTTTTTAACCAACCATATTAAAACAGGGATTTCCGACATCTTATTGTTTGTCTTAGAACGTATTCAAACATTATACATATTTACCTTCCATCAAATTCTCTAACATATTATTTTCTTTTTTTATACATATTTTATTAATATTATATGCATTATAAGATCTATTTTTCCATTTGCAATCATTAACATTTATAAGTAAACAGTTGAATATAATATTTCAGTACACTTTTTTCTACCAAAAGTTCTCTAGTACTCGTTGTAAGGAACAAAACAGTATCTCAGTTTGATTACTTTACTCCCCACCACATTGAATATCTGAAGCGCTGCAGACGAGCTTTAATAGTTGTGCAGAGCCTTAACCAAAGTCCCTTTATTATTGAAGAAAGGAAGGAGGCCGCAGAACAGCGAGCTGGAACCTGCGACTCTTACACAACTGGGGGTGGATTAAGCCACCTGCTAAGCCACTTAATTTATTTTTCATTCCTTCCCCTGGACGAATAAAGATGGGAATTTGCATTTTGTATTCCTCTCCGCAACAATTCTTTACACAAATTACCGAATAAGGTGTTTAAATCTCTTAGTAAAGACATTAAGCTATTTTTAAATTAAGATATTAAAATGGCTATTCAATTATTAGTTCCGAAAAGCTAGAAATATTCCGCACTATTATAAGTATTTTAAAATTAAATTTACATACTTTTTAGTGTCATTCAGGTGAATATTGCTAATTGTAACATAATTTTAAAGTATTTTACTTGAAAATTTGAAGATGCTTTTGGACATGAGATCTTTAGTAATAATTATATATGTGTAGACTGTCTTTCTAAATTATTTCAATTTCCGTTAAAAAAAGCATCCAAAGCCTCTGTTTTAGAGATGTGTTAATAAGAAGAATAGTTAGGATAGTGAAGGCTTTGATTATTTACAGCATAAATTGTGATGTTTAAGTGACTTTTTGGCACGGTGAAACTACAAAGTTCAACAAATTTACTCCAAGTTACAAAAAAATGGAAAATATATATTAAAAGTAAATAAACAGCACATGCAAATCAACATATGTTAAAACTCATTGTTTACTCAACATTAGGTGAGTCATCTTTGAAACCTTTGGATTCAGTAACCAGAGGACTTCAAAAAATTCCAATTGTTTTCATAAAAAGATATATAAAAATTTACTACATGTTTGGACGTGAAAGAAGCTAGGAGTATATGTCAGGACAGAAGAGTGGGGCGTTCTATCTTCTCTGCCTACCCCCCAAATGGCATGATAGTGGTATTAGTAGTAGTAATAATTATATTACATATACAACAAAACATATATTTTTAGAGAAGATAGATTTTTTTACTTTTGTTCGCCCAGCATACCATATTTTTCTCACGTTCGAGTCACACACGATTTTTTGTTTATATTCGCTTGTATCGCAGTAAATCAAACACATGGATCTTAGTTTTCAAATCTAAGAAAACCTATTTTCCTTTTTTTTTCTTTTGTTCTTACATAAAGCCTTAAAAAAAAGACACTTTGAATCGTAACACAAGCATCTTCATACTTCTTCGTCGATAATATTAACGTACAAAATTGTGTGTGTTTAATATATTGAATCCTTTAAAATGTCGAAATAAAGATGAAAACTTGCTTTCAAAGTTATTTTCTTAAACAAATTTATCTCTTAAAGAAAAGTGCATTACTTGGATGGCAACTACTAAAATCCCGTAAATATTTGTCTCGTAGCGTTTTCAAACTTCACCCTCCGTCCGCGGGCCTTCCGCTACCCCGAAGTCTTTCTTTACACTTCCGTTCGTTAACCAAAGTAGATCCGAGTCTCGCTGAACAGTTCTGTCACCGCTAATATTGAAGTCTCGCTGGTCGCCTGTCGAGATGTTCTCCAGTCTACCATTTTGAGTTTCGCCAAACCGAGTTTGCATGTAAATTGATGATTACGCGATGTAAATCGCGAATGCTCGGGCCAGCGTCACAGTGCGCTCGGGGGTCAGATTGCTAAAGTTTTTCAATAAATTGGTGTCGTGACAATCTTCGTAATTCGTTTAATCATAAATCCTATCCCAGGAAATTCACGGTTTAAACTTAAGTGCAGATTCAGCATTATTTCAAAATAGCGCATCCTGAATACCTATCATAAAAATTCTAATAAATTATACAAAAAAAAATATTTTTTTATTTTAACCTACTCTGACCTAAAAGGAGAACTCAAAATCCCCCTAAAATAATGTTTCACTCGATAACTTATTGATAATTTTAACAAATTGATGTTCGTCATTTTTTTATTTCAAAATATACATCAAAAATATATTTTAATCTTAAAATTATTGATTTGAAATATTCACAACATCTACGATCAAAGCTTTATGATCGATACGTGATTCAATAGTTCATGTCACCGTATATTATTTATATTTACTCGTTAGGTTTTGTATATTTCGCTCTAACTACTGCGCGTCACAACCGTATTGAAGCGAGACGGATTCAATACAGTTGAATAAATCATTCACGCCACGATTGATGATGTTAATTTATAAATATACACAACTTTTGTCGTAAAATTCATATAATTACTACATACGATATTTATATAATGCGACAAGGTCTATCAAATACCCCCCCCCCCCCTTCGGAGTATGTGTAATTTTTAGATACTTTGAGTGAAGAAGGTTAAAAAAAGAAGAAGGGTGTAAAAATAAAAAATTCTTTAAATTTGTATTTTGCAAATATTTTTGAGCCACCTTCATCTAGCATTTAGCGTGTTTAGTAGATGCGGTTAAAAGAACTTAAAAAATTAAAATCAACTCTATTTTTCAAATTTGTGAATTTTTATTTAATTTTAAGCAATGCTTTTATGATCAGAAATTCAAATAAACTTTTACTTATATTTAACCTCCTGTGCTGCATGTACGCGAGCCAAACGACTCAATCTCGAACCTTCATTGTAGGGTGAAGTTCCCTGTTTAATTTGAAACCAGGTTAAAGTAGTAGCCCGTTAGCGATGTAGGGAACTGCACCCCGCAAGATGTACGCCAGCACTGAGCCACAAAATGGCTATTCAGGTATGCATGTTAAGCATCTTGAGTATACATGCAATCAAAATTATCGTAAAAGTGTCATGAAACAAAAGGTTACGCTATTGCGTGCTCGCTGTTTCATATTGTTTTATACTGCCTGTAATACAAAATGGGTTTTCTTGCTTTATCTTAACATCAAGGTGTGGAAATACGTGAATTTTTTACGTCAAAATGACAGTTCTGTCATTTGTATACGCCAGTATCATTAATTTTAAAATTAGTAATGAATAATTTTTTAAAATTTTATAAAACAAATATTAGTGATTATACACTGAAATATTTAATTAATGTTCCCCTGGACTAGTTCCTAAAGCGTAATAACGATCATAACGAGTATATGAGGAATATGTGCTTATTTTTATAATTCAGCTCTTTATAAAAAAGTTTTATTAAAAAAAATCTTGTTCACAAATCTGGGTTTCGCAAAGTGTTGAATATGAAAAATTTATTTAAAAAAAACTTATGAATCATTTATGTACTAGTATATGCATATTTAATTCATATTATTACATATTTTTATTATCTTGTCTCCAGGTAAATCATATACTATGGTCGGAAGTGCAACTAAGGATGGATTAGGTGCAATGCCCAGTGCTATTTCCTGGTTGTTTCGTGGAATAGCAGAACGCCGTGCGCGTCATGGTACGCGCTTTTCAGTACGAGCTTCGGCTGTGGAGCTTTGCGGTCATACAAACCAATTACGGGATCTCCTAACTGCTCACGCTACAGGTAAATTATCAGTGCTTTGAAGAGGGTTTTTAAAATAAATATCTTGACTTGCTAAGAAGTCTTTGAAATAACCGAATATATTTTTTTTCAGATTCAGAGCAATCTCCAGGAGTTTACCTCCGAGATGATCCACTCTTTGGTACACAACTCCAAAATCAATCAGAACTTCGCGTGCAAACCCCCGAGAAAGCAGCATTTTATCTGGATGCTGCATTAGCAAACAGAGGACCAGGGAAAGATGAAGGAAGAGATAGTCACTTGCTTTACACTCTTCACGTTTATCAATACAGTGTTGGCAGTAAAGGAGCAGGTAAATATATCATATTTAATATCTTACTAGAAAAGGTCACCTTTATTTTAATTGGTTTGTCTCATAATATATATTTGTTATAGTTGCCGGAGGAAGAAGCCGTCTTCACCTTATAGATTTGGGAAATTCGGAACGGGGAAAATCAAGTGGAGGAATTCCTCTTTCTGGTTTAGGAAATATTTTGTTGGCAATATTCAATGGTCAAAAACATTTACCGTATAGGGATCACAATGTAACTCATGTACTCAAAGAATGCCTTGGGTCTCTAACGTGTCACGCAGCGATGATAGTTCACGTATCACCTAACGAACAGCATTATACAGATACGCTTACCACTGTACAACTAGCTGCAAGAATTCATAGGATGCGAAGACGTAAAATTAAGTTTACACCTACTGCGAATGCGGGTTCGGGAGGTAGTTCAGGAGAGGAAGCTCCGAAAGCTGCCAGTAGTAGTGAACCTGATCCATCAAGTAGCGATCTTTCGGCAGATACAGTAATATATGTTGGTCATTCAGATGATGCAACTGATGGCGAACATCCTCCTGTTTACATTCCGAATCTAAATACTGGAGACAATCGCTGCTCAATGGTTAAATTATTGAAAGGCTCAAATGCTGAACAAAAGTTTAGCAAAGTTCCAACGTTACAGAGAGTCGTTGAAGAAAGAAGTCCGACGCATAAAATTTTAACACCTAAAGGTTCTCCAATCAAAACATTGCTTCAAAACTCTGGTTCTCTTAAATCTTCTCCATCACACGGTTTAATACCAAAATCATCACCACTGAAGAAGAATCCTCTAAAACACGGGACGGCGGAAGATATAACAAACAAAGGAACCCCAATAATACCGGCATCGAGTAGTGATGAACAATGGATTGACGGACCACGAATACTAAAGTCTAAAGTAGCAGAAGCTAGACACTTCATGAAAGAAGTGAATCATGTAAAGAAACGGGAAACTTGGGTTGATGGTCCTATGCAGGCACCTAAAGTCACAACACTACACGCAGAACTATTAGGAAATCATGGTGGAGAAAATATTGGTTACGGTTATATGGACAACCATAAAAAAATAATGATCCGTAAGTGGGTTGAAAACCAAACGACACAAATTCAAAAAACTAAATGCGTCGCACCAAGAGTAGAAAACAAGCAACCAGTGTACAAAGAACTTACACAATTTAAAACATGTGATGATTCGGATCATTTTGAAAAAGTTATGCCAATTTGTAAAGATATTATAAAAAATAACTCAATAGAAGAATCGTTTGTGAGAACGGGTTTAAAAAATATGTGTAATCCTAACACAATAAGTGAAGAAGATATTGATGCAGACAAAAATGAAAATAGTTTTTGCGATCGATTATCAGATATTCACCTTAAAATTCCAGTTCCCGAAGTTGAAGACGATGAAGACAGTGAAGAAATGGCTGAAATACCTCCAGCTTTACCTTTGATCCAACCACTCAGTAGTAGAGAAGTTTCAATGGAAAGCTTAGACGTAAGACTTAAAGAAAGATTACGAATGAACGATGAAATAATTTCAGTACACAGTCGTGATATAGATGCTAATGGTATGAGTAAAGGTCCTGCAGAAGACGATGACGAAATCCTAGAAATAATTGAAGTTGAAGAACCCTTCGAACCAGTACCCACACAAGACTCGTGCTTGCAAGTAACTGAAGAAGATATAGCATATTGTATGGGTGTAAGAGAAAATCCGTTACCAGAAGTAGACCAAAGTAACATAGAAGAGCATCCATTAAGAATACTTAGTCAAGAAAATTTAACGGTGGTGTCTACGTTTACTGACTCCATGTCAGTTTTAAGTGACATGGATAGGCATATTCATTCCAATCCGTATATGAAAAAACCTTATAATTTATACAGCAACAATGATTACGATGATACTGATTATTCCGTTATTAAAAAATCACACGACAAAGATTCACACCAAAGTAAATTTAATGAGCTTGCTAAGCTTCATGAATTGTACCAATCACGACTAGCAATGGCTAATGTTGAAAACTCACCTACATACAGAGGAATGATTCAACAAAATATGCATTTACCCCAAACTTATTGTCAATCACTATCTTTATCAGATATGTTATATGGAACCGAAGAATTTCATGGAAACAGTTCTATTTATAGTGAACCAGCATATAAGCCTCAAGAAAACTTTTGCGAAAATTGTAAGCAAAATATATCTCGTCCTGGATCAGCTCTAGATTGGAACGAACTAAATTTTTCAGTGGATAATCAACCATTTTTTCCTGAAAAACCTCTTGCCGGGAGGTTTCAAAAATATTCATCAAAATTAACACACGAGCAGCATTTGAATATTGCTGCTCTTAGGCATCCCGATGGGGCGTCTAATCCTAACCTGCGAGAAGAAAAGCGATCAATGGGAAACGGGGAGTCTGGTTTTGAGAATGACATGATCTTCGATGATTCAAAAAAGGCTTCGCTTCACTTAGAAGTACGGCCATTATCGAGTGAACCCATTGATGTTGAGAGGCACAAATCGATGAGTATGCTTCCAATCACTACTGAACCGGTATCTGACGGCGCAAATCATCGTCTCATCAATGTGAACTCGGTGATGGGGTCAACTAAAATAGCTTGCAAGCCAGATGGATACGACAGTGGGCACGATTCTACACCAAGAACTTCTAAGCATAGCCCAGCAGCAATATCTCGAAGGGCTGAATCTGGGTACGATAGTGTTGTGAGAGACAGTGAGAGTTCCAGTATTGATTCCTATTCAATCCGTCGAGCTCATCGGTCACACGGACATGGAGGTAATAGAGCCCATACAACCGCTAAGTATAAACAGCATCAGCATGACCGATCTTTCTGTTCGTGGCTAAGAAACCCCTTTACCTGTAAAAATTCTGAAACTGATGCGGAAATAAGTGATTTCTAAATTGGATATCTAAGTTCTCTACTCGATCTCACTTTATGCATGACCCTATCTATCCATGACTGTAAGGAATATTAATGATACGTACGTGTTTTTAACAAAAGTTTCCAAAGGTAATTACAGCATGATAACTGTTTATAACTATGCTTGTGTATTGAGATGTCAAAAATAACAAACTCGTGTCCAAAATGTTCTTAACAAACTTGAATTGTGAAAAATCAATATTTAAAACAATATTGTATTTTTGCCAGCAGCAATGATATCAAGATTCAACCCAGTGAATGGAACATCTTCTTTAATGAAATCTAAGCTTCAGAATTTGGACGACGAGGAGAGAACCAACTTCATTGTATTTTAAAAAGCTTTTTTTTTAATTCGTTAACTAGATCAGAATGTGATATATATTTCAATGATCAATATTATCTCGAATAGAACATACTCAAAAACACAAAAACATCTATCAAGCATTGTAGAAAACTATCGACCCAATAGCATACTAGTTTTAAGACCTGCCTGCAGAAACTACCGATTAACCGAATTTACAATGGGAGACTGCTTTTGATACTAGTGTATTCAAATAAGAATAAGCTGTTCTTGTAAAATAAGTGTAGTATTTTTTAATTGTGTAGCTTTTCTACCTTCTAACTTTTTCTAAATACCTATTTTTATCAATTAATGGGCCACAATTTAATAATGGTTTAAGACATACTATAAACATGAAAAAATATCAAAATAATCTATTTTTTTCTTGGTCAAATGCAAATTTTATAATTTTTCAAGTATATTTAGAATGTAAGTACTCGTATGTAACTACAAATGTATGTACTTGAATGTGCTTACATATTTACGTACCTACTTTTTACTCTGCTGAATTTTGTAAATGTGTTGTTTTTATTCAATTTCTATAAACTACAATATCATAAAACCTTCATTAATTTTTAATATAGTATTTGTACAACAGTTTCAAAATAATAGTCATTATAACACATATCTGTTTCCCATATCAAACTTTAGGGAGGTTTATAAAGCTTTTCAAGTTTTTTTTCAACAAATTAAAAAAAAAAAAAACAATTTGTCTTGCACCATAGGAGAGACGTCTCAACGTTTTTGCCCAGTATTTCCAACAATTATTATTGTTTACATACACTTTGTAACGATGTATCGTTACTTAGATGTTCCTTACACTTTGATCTTACATAACGCGATGTTATAATGATTGAAGTAATATATTTGTTTTAGCCAATTATCCAAATATTTATCATTGCCATGCAACATTTTAAAAAAGTGTATAAATCATATTATATGTAATTGTTATGTGAAATTATGTATATGTGTAAAATTACTGTATCACCGCTATTGTAAATATTTTATAAGGGATAAATTTATTGAATTCTTTATTAATTTTCTTGTATATTTTATATAAATTTAATTTATATTGTTTCGTTGTAGAGAAATTTTACGCTATTTAAATATGTGTATGAAATTCTAATAAGGAATATTTAGGCTATCGTTTGGATATAAAAGTAGCGTTAAATATTTAATTTTGTGTATCAATAAGCGAATCGTATTAAATCATGTATGTATTTGTCAAATAAATCATTAAATAAACATTTTAAAACATTATCGTTTATATGTATTTCCCATTTTCCCATTTTCAAAAAAAAATCATCAACTTTATAAGGGTGAAAAATACTTAAATAAAAAGAAAAGTTTATCTTCGAGATACCAAAATGACTTAAAAATACCAAACAATTTTAAGAAAACTTAAACAAACAAAAATATTGGAGACATTAAAATACATACATATTAATAGATAAACTTGGTATTTTTTTCGGAGACAACAGCGTAATTAATGTTATGATATTTTATGATGTAAGGTAGAAATGTATAGATAATGAGTCAAATTATTGAAAAAATCCTCGTTATTAAATTTAGTAAAAGAAATACACTTAACACAACTTTTGCCATACCTACATAGTAAGTTATTTGGAGATCACATAGACTGTGCCCTCGGGATTCTTCATCCCCATAATGAGTAAGGGCTTCCCGCGGATTTTCGCATTAACCGAATACGTTTTATATTCCGCTCATCCGTCGGCCGCAACAAAAGTAAGTCTTGTGGAAATTACCTCAGACGCCGCTTACATTATACCTACATCCTTTATACTGTGTACAAGGAGTCGCGCGCACCTTGTCGCACGGCGCGCCGCGCGCCGCGCGACGTCCCATGAATATCAAGTTGCAAAGGAAACTTCCCTTCCGCGAAAAAACAAAAGATATCGAATTTTGCAATAATGACGGTACTTTGGTAAGAATTTGTTTTCTTTTCACGTGTAAAACAACTTAAAGGAATTGCCATTGAAATAGAAACATAAATATCTTTTTTCGGGATTCTATCTCGCGCAGAAAATGCTTATGGCTTTCAGTGTAGTTTGTAAAACAAAAAAACATTATTATAAATTGGCTTTATGTCAGGTTTACACAAACTTTATCTTTTTTTTCCAAATGATTTTTTCTTATATTATTATAAAAAAGACCAAAATTGTAATCGGTTTCACATGCCTTTTGCAATTTCATTCTATTCGCGATCTTTGAAAAACTGCAATTTTAAACTGTATGAAAGAAATTTGATGCTTCTGTACTAGCTTATACAAAAGAACAAATTATTTTTGGATATATATGAAGGCCGTAGATCATGGAACATAGATCATTTCATATTTCAATAATTTTTACCTAAAAATGCGACTTTGTTGCACATAAAATGAGTAATAATCCAAGGTACGCGAAAAAATCTTTGAATCAGATAGCCGCAGACGAATTGGCTTATATTGGTTACAAATTACTTTCGCCTCCGCGGATAATCCTTCGGCGTTAAAAAATTGCGGGTCACTAATCTTGACTTCTTTGAGCGGAAAATGTCCTTGGCACAGGTGTTGGTGGGAGCATTTCCTAAAAGCGCGGGATAAACGCAGCCTCCCTAATGCGACGAGTAAATCTCTGAGCTAGATGGATTGTTGGAAAATCTTTCTACCCGAAAAAACTTCTCGCCTCGAGAGTCGAGCTCGGCCTTTCTCTGAAGCTTTGCCGATACTATCAAAGATCACAAATATAAGACCAATATTTATTTACGAAGAATCGATATGTTTGTGCCAACGTCATGTTGATATTTGGACATAATATTAATTAAAATAGAATATTTTTCTTTTAAAAACTTTTCTCTTATTAACATTATAATATAAATAAGAAAACAGTTTTAAACAAATAAAATTGAATAACAAAAAGTACAAAATACAAAATTATAAAAAAAGAGTAAAACTTTAACAAGAATTTCACAGCACAGTATGATACATTTAAAAAAAAAAGTTTTTTAAAAATAGGTAGCCCATTCTACATAGACATCGTTTTTTACATCAAACAAAATCAGTATGAAAAGATAAATACCGTAACACAAAAATGAAAACTGATGCTAATTTTAATTTTGTACACACAATGAATAATATTTTGGGAAAAAAAGGATGTGGGATGAATTCGGAGAAGAGGCAGGTTCCACCTCCGGTAGAACAGACAAGTATGTACATATTTCCCTTAGAATAAATATGGAGAACAAAAATACTATAATTCAAATAATATCATTATAATAACATTTATTTTACTTTTATCTTCATAATGGTAGCTACTTACGATTAATATTTTAAAATATAATACAACGTATAAAAAAAGTGTATTTATGTATACGTGTGTATGTATGATCTAGCTTTATGACAGCTTATCTGTTTTTTATTAATTTCATTCGCAATTTTGGAATATCCTCCATATTTATAAAAAGAAATACTTAATTGGACTAAAAAAAATATGGGATGCAGCTAGATTTCGTTTTGAGCAATATTTTCGAACTGTTGAGTTAGCAGAGAGAATTGCAGTAATGGAGTTGTGTAAAAATACACTTTTATCCTTTTTAATAGAACGCCACTATGCCCATAAAACTTTCATAAACTTCACGCGCGAGTTGAGAGCGAGTTATTACTGTAATAATTTTATTTTCTAACGAAATAAAACTTATTATATTCTTGTGTGGATATCCTTAAAGTTTCATATTCTGCGCGTTCTGCGAGGAGACATTCTACATGGGAGACGTGCCGAATGGGGAAGCCGGGGATATGAGTAATAAGGTAGCAGGTGGAAACATCAACGCTCATATTAGAAAGAAAAACAATAACAGAGCAACCCTACTTTTGCCAACTTTCCTTCGTACATTGTTTTAAATACTTAACCAAAAAATACACGTTAAATACTAGTGTGAAAATTAGATACAAGTTTAATGAGAAAATACCCGACGGTGCATAGGGCACTGCATCATATAAACGCAGTGTTATCTTGATCGTTAACACATAAAGGAAAGGTGATTATTCCACCACTTCAGGTACCAGTCCAGGGTAATATTTTATAAATATCTTACTGAGGAGGTTCTATATATATATATATATATATATATATATATATATATATATATATATATATATATATATATATATATATATATATATATATATATATATATATATATATATATATATATATATATATATATATATATATATATATATATATATATATATATATATATATATATATATATATATATATATATATATATATATATATATATATATATATATATATATATATTTATAAATATAGTCAGATCTCAAGCTCTAGAATCCTCAGACTTCCAATTTCTTTCGTTTTCAAACTATAGATATTTCGTCAGTTGAAAAATCTATAATATTAATTAATATATCTTCTTAAGGGCAAGTAATCTAATGCCTGATAAATAATAAAATCTTAAAATTAATGAACAAATTAATCCAAAACGTTTTTTTAAATAATTATTTTAATAGCAAGCGTTCGTGTAATACTAATTTGTTTATTATCTCGCTGATGACGTCACGTAAATCTGATATTAAGGAGAGCGCCAGAAACGTATGACGTTCTAATGGGGTTGGCTGGCTGGAGTTATGGCAATACAGCGCGGTATGTAATCTTCCATATCTCTGCTCCCTTCGAGACAACCCCAAGGCACCAGATGTTTTCTTTGTTCGGTGATAATAAATTTTATAGGTATACTATTCTTCTCCCGCTGTTTATGAGGCCAATACCAAAAACTTGAATTTTATTACGCTAACCGGATACGTGATTTTATATGACGATTTTCTTTTACTCAAAGGCATTTCCAGTTGTCCCGAAAGCACGTTGCGCGCAGATGGCGAAACTTCCGTTAAATTTTATAGCAAGTAAATAATTTTTTGCTTTCCTTTTTTATAATTTACTCTTCCTTGTGTTAAGTTTCCAAAAGTTGTTTGAAACTTGTTGAATTAAACAACAAAATAATTCATATATAAATATTAAACTATGTATGTAATTTGTATATTAAAAGCATTGTTAACTTTGTGATATTCTTCAACTTCTGCAAACCCTTATTCGCATTCCACTGGTGCATAGGGCACTGTATCATATAAATGCAGTTTTATCTTGAGCGTTAACACATAAAGGAAAGGTGATCAGCCCTCCGCTTCAGGTACCAGTCCAGGGTATAATTGAATAAATATTACAGAGAATCAGTAATTTATATTCGACCTCCCCTGGGAATCGAAGTCGGGACCTCCAGAACGGTAGCCAGGCGTGCTGACTATTACACTACGGAGGCGGACAATGTACACTACAGTATGTACTTTGTTTATTAAAAGGATTGTTAATTTTGTGGTACGGTAATATAAAACTCTCCTTATCATTCATCGTTCACTTTGTTAAAGTAATATAACAGAAAGTGAACGATGAATGATAAAGAGAGTTTTTATGTATGTATGTATGTACTATACACCGCACTACTGTTAACTTCTGATATACTTGAATAATAATAAAAATAATAATTATAAAGAAAGATGCAGTTTCTCTTATTTTATTTAACTAGTGACCGATTTTTAATTTTACCCAAATTTTCAAGCTAGCGAGAGGCTAGACTAAATTTAATATACAAAATAAGATGCAGGTTAAGAAAGTAACAGGTGAAGATGACGGTCGTAAGCCCCGTATTTCCAGACTTTCATATTCTTCTTCATCTATGTTGAGGATGTTAAAAAATATATATATTTATTTGTGTGTTGATATATGTATTATTCGAAGGAAACTCATGTTTATTGTTCTATTTTTTTATGTATATATAATATTAGCTGTACCCAACCACTAATTAGTCACAACTTGCTGTGACTAATTATTCTGTCTTATTATTTAAAAAGATAAAATAAGGGGAGATATACTCGTAGTTTAAACAAGCGCGTATTCAAATACAACGTTGTGTCAAAATTTCAAAGCAATCGGTGAGCACCTTCACGAGATTAAAGATTTTTTACAAATTTTTATTTCTTTCATAAAAATTTACAAAACAAAAAAGTGAAACATGGAGTTGTCAAAAGAAGGATGAAAGTAGTCGAAATGCGATCTTTCAGATGGATGTGGGACAAAACGATGTATGATAGATGTTCGAGTAGTGAAATAAGGAAGGAATGCAAAGCTGAGACAAGCATTATCGATAAAATTAAGAAAGGTGTGTTGAGATGGTTTGGACATGTAGAACAAATGAGTGAGGTAAGAACGGTAAAACAAATTTATGAGGCCAATGTAATTGGAAAAAGGAGCAGAAGAATACCAAGAAAAACTTGACACGATCAAGTATGCTAAATAATTGAAAGTGCTCAGGTTAGGAGTCGAAACAATCGGCGGGTATGTATGAGGAGATGCATGAACGTGGAAGAGGCGAATAATGTTTGCAAGGACAGAGTAATGTGGCGTTCTGTTCTCTCTGCCTACCCCTGCGGGGAAGCGGCGTGATGGTTAGTTAGTTAGTTAGTTTAAATTTACAAAAGACCGAAGATAAAGTATGAATTTATTTTTTACTGATATTCATTTAATAATCTACTTGAACTTGATTCCTTTACTAGTTTTAAAAACAGGCAAGTAATTTATTAATATTTAAGTAAGAAAAAAAATATAAATTTTAAAAATTTAATTATATTATTCATGTGCCGTCACGTTTCGCGATGGCAATGATCATTTAAAAGTAGTTTCGTTTCAATTCGAAATGAGGGGACTTTGACTTAAATTTATTCCAGAAATTAAATGAGGGGCTATGCATTTTAATTAAGAAATTAAGTACAGAACTCAAGAAGGCTTATTTCGCCAGCTTGATTACGGGAAAAAATGTCTACCGAGTACAGCGATCATTTCCAAGTCTTGTAACAGATTAAACTTAAAGATGAAAATGTAATTTTCGCCTCCCTCTCTGGATGACGGCCCAACAAAGAGTTTTAAGCCAATTTATAAGACTTTATTTTATTTTATTCTATTTTATTCATTTTATTTTGCAAATTACTTAATTATTACATAATAATTATATTTGTAACAATGATTAAGGAAACACTTGTTTCTATTCACTTGAGTTGGTATAAAAAAGGTATAACTAAGCGATATAAAATTAAGTGTTAATTATTGTAACATGTCTTACGAGAAAGTTAATGCCGAAACAATAAATAAAATATTATATTTGTACATAAGTATATAAATAAAAATCTTTTTTATGCATAATTGATCATTTTGACATTACAACTTAGATGAAGAATTATGGAAGTCAGGGTATTAACAAGGGCTTATAAAATGTCATTGGCTGGTTTAAGTGATCAGCTTATGCAGGTAAATCATTTACCATTCTACCCATGATAACAACCACACTACTCAATTTTTGGAACTCATACATATGTCATAAATTTTACGTCGCTTCTTGTTTGAGTCCATGGTAGAGTCTATGGTTGATTTGAGTAATCTTTTGTATAGCAGACACCCATTTATTTTAAATATATGCAAGATCCTAAGCGAATCTTTTTTATACTGGGAGACGCCTGAAAACATGATTTTCAGTATTTTGACCAGTTATTTTATTCTTAACATTTGGGTGTGTCCAAATTCTTGTTCACCAATCTCCACTTTAGTCTCCACAAAATATAAAAATAACTCTGATGTGGAGAAATCTAAATTTGGGAACAAAGATTTGAACACACTCAATATGTTGTAAATATAATTATTTTTTGACATCTTATCAATGATGAAGAAGAATATGGAAGTCTGGCCATTTACGGGGCTGACGACTGTCATAGGCTGTCTCACCAATAGATGTCTCCAGTGAAGTTCTAGTGATTCAAGAACAAGGTTTCTTAATTGGTTCATATATATATATATATATATATATATATATATATATATATATATATATATATATATATATATATATATATATATATATATATGTAGAACTTCCAAGAATTTGAGTAGTGTGGTTGTCAATAATGGGTAGAATTGGTGAATGTTACACGTGTGTAAAGTGATCACTTAAACCAGCCTATGACGGTCTTCAGCCCCGTAAATGCCCAGACTTCCATATTCTTCTTCATCTTTGATGAGATGTCAAAAAATAATATGAATTTAACTCCTATAATTGGAGATATTCCAGATTTTGTGAACAAGGATTTGGACACACTCAAAATGTTGTGAATATAATTATTCGTCACTGCTATCTCTGTTACTACAAACGTCTGTCTATTGTATCTGCCTCACTATACAGTTACGGCGTTTGTTCACTGTAAATGTGGTAAGCTCCAAAATAATGTTTTAAAAATGCGCCTATGTAGTGTAGGGCTTAACGCGTTTGATTTTAACTCTGAAAGTTCCTAGTTCAATACCGAGAGGGAGTAAAAATAAATATAAATGATTTTTCACTGATAAATTTCTAAAATTTCACCCCGGACTTGTGGTACCCAAAGTGCAGGACATCAATCATCTTGCTTTTAGGTTATCTAAAATCAATGTAACACTGCACTAATGCAATGCAATGCCTTATGCACCATTTAGTGAGTACAAAATTAAGAAAAATAAGGGAAAGAATGTTTTTGAATCGCTAGATTCACACGGAACAACTTTTTCCACCCAAATGTTTATTAAATACAATATCATTCTTGCCTTCATATAGTAATTAACTATCTATATTGTCAATAAATCAAAGAACATTCATTTAAAAAAATCCCATATTTTAAACGTGTTTTTTAACATTTATAAATAATTAAACATATATAAACAGTATATATGTTTAATTATTTACACTTAAATCACGGGATTTCTTTTCGGGATTTTCTTTTTTCATAATTTTCTTTCAGTGCATCGTTGCAGAACGCGGAAGCTTCTCCAAAGTGAGCTAAATTTATCTTTCCCGTACAAAAACCTCAGAATAGAGCATTCAAAATACTATTTGGTGTCCTGGATAATTAGCTTTTTAACTTTGCTATTTCAAACGGACAACTTGGGAGCTATAAACGTCAAGGCACTAAAAAATACTATCAAAAGACCTGGAGCGAAGAAGAATTTTGCTGGCTTTGTGTATTTTTCCTTATTATTTTACTTAAGAAAATATATTCTTTTCTAAATTGAGTTTAAAAGTAATTAAACGTACTCAAAGTAAGTATTATTTTATGATATTATCATATATATTACACCTTTGTACTGTAATAAATGCATTGTAGAGACCTTTTGAAGTAATGAAAAAAATCATTCTCAACTTTATAAAATAAAACAACTTTGTCTTAACAATTTTTTTAAATTTAAAAAATATATTTAAATTAAAATTTAAAAAAGAAGTGGTTAAAACAAAGTTGTTTGAAATTATGAAGTATATTAATTGTGCTACAAAGTATCTGCGAAAAGCATTCAAGAAATAAACATTCTAATTTATTTTCTAAATTTCATTTATTGTTTCGGCAGCCACTTTGTGGTTTATCAATAATTTTTAATCAAAGTTATACTTTTTCTTTAAAATTATTTTGATACGTGTTTTGATGTATTCTGCATCGTTTTGTTTGAAAATGCTGAATGGATCGAAACCCTTGCCTTTGAATAGTGGTATTTACCAAGTAAAACTTAAATAAAAAATTAGTTTTATTAGTTCATGAAATTTCAATTCGTAATTAAAAATGATTCATATTCTGAATTCAATAAAACACTAACACTTATTTCACTTTTTCTGGGTTTTCAAATTTTCCCCTATATTTTCGCTTTTTATCTTGTTTATTTTTTTTATATTTCTGGTTTAAATTGATTACAATTAGCTTCATAAAAAAACTAAATCAAACCTTTGATGACATGTTTAATGATGTCCCAAGTTAGATTCCTCATTTGGACAGCTAACAAATGTTTGTTCTCATACAGTTAGCAATGCAAATATTTTAAAGAATTTTATTTGCCTTCAATCAGTTTACTGTCAATATAGCGATGTATCAACACAACATAACGCACCATAATCGTTCATTTGAAGAACACAAAAAAATATGTACTTCTACTTCTAACCCTTATCTCCTCCCGATGGTGCATAGGGCATTGTTTTTAAGCAATATATTCTTGATTGTTAAATACATTGAAGAGAGGTTATCCAGCCTTTCGTTTCAGTTACTAGTACATGGTAACATGAAATAAAGGGTGAAAAATCAATTATGTTGCCCCCCTGGAAATCAAATCTGGTACCTCTAGCACGATAGTTAAACGCACTAATCAATATATTATACCCGGACAAAATAAAAAAATTAAAAATAATAATTGACAAATCAAAATCAAGTTAAATTAAAATCCAAAAACAATACACTTTTACAACATGAAAAAATACACAAGTAACATTTTAGACGATACACATATTTTAAAAGCGAAAAATTAGAAAACCGAAAAAAAAAGTTACAAAAAATATCCAATCGGCATTGCTAATGTTTTCTTTTGACCTTATCTGCACCCAAATGGTGCATAGGGCACTACAAAAGATGTACACTGCATTAACTTGATCTTTAATTTTATGGATGGAAAGTGATCAATCATGGGCTTCCGATTTTCGGATTTAGAAGTGAAGTATTCTCGTATTTGAGGCGATACAGGAGATAAAAGAGAAAAAGCATAGAGTGAAGGATGTTACAGCTATATAGGTTAGTAAATGAATAGTGAATAACAAGTAGATAAATGCAGTAAAAGCTAAGAGGTCCTCAGGGTTGTATGCTCTTACTCGTACTAGTTTATTAAGCTTATTAACACAACAATTGTAAACGATTCCCTTGAGGTCAACTTTATTGTATTCCAATCAAATTAGTAATTCAAAACAATAAAATCTTTTACCAATAATATCATGAGTGAGTTTTTTGTCAAGAAAATGCGATTTGATTGACTAAGCTATGTACTTTCCATGACTCCCGACAACCTAAGTAGGGTTATCTTTTTACAAGATTCCCGCCGCCCAGGATGTCCACTGCTGACAATTTGTCAGCAGTTTTCGTGTGAACTTCAGGATGTGGATTTGACTTGGAAGGATGTAAGGGAGCTGGCAGCCGATAGAAGATTCTGGACGCAGTTTGTGGACTTCATATGCTCCACACAAGAGGGGGACAGGCGCCGTGGCTAGTTGGGTAGACGTTCGACTGCGAAACTGGCGTCGCGGGTTCGATTCCCGCCAATTGCAAAATGAATTCAAGAAAGATTTATTTTCAATTGTTCTGGGTGTTTGTGATGTATTTTTAACAATTACTTTCCCTATCCCTACTATCCTACCTGCAGAAAAGCATCTAAAATAGACACTTTGCAGGTTATTTCTTTCAAAATAAAATAAAAATATGAATGTTTTCTTTAAATTACAAAATAAAAGCTATACGTGTTGCATTATGAAACCTGAGATTGTAGGTATGCATTTCACGTTATTCCAATGTCCATAGAAAATAATGTAAATGCATTTATTAAATGTAGGTAATTTTGCATTCACAAAAGACGAGTTCGACTTATAAAAAAGGGACAACAAGAAGAAAACAATTTCAATTTCACACGTGCTTGGTTTTCCTTATAATGGCTTTCGCAAAACGTCTACGCTTCGTTCTACGGTCTACGATTTCTCTACAGCGTGATTTTATGTGTAGGTCGTGCGTAGGCAAGGCCTATCGGCTCTCGGGGAATTTGCAAAGTTCAGACTTTTCTCGTTATTTTTACAACTTTCCGATTTCGTAGGCTTAACGGAACAAAATTGTGATCGGAATTGGTAATAACACAAATTAAGCGTAAACATTCGCGAAGAGGCAACAGATTTCTATGTCGACTTTATTATTTCTAATTTTCTTGTCGAAATAACCCTTTTCATTGCAAATTGGTCTTACACATTTCGTTAAAGTTTTTATTTCTTCAAAAAACAAAAGAGGATTTTCATTTAATCATAAAGCTTTTCGATTTGAAAATGTTTATATATCCAATATATATTTTGTATATTTTTTTTTTTAAGAATAACCGCAATGCCTCTTCTAGAGGCTTTGCGGGTTTAGGAGGCCTGTCCGCAGAAAGGATAGTTAGGAAAAGGGATGTATTTATGAAAAATACATTATTATCAACCCGAACAATAGAAAATGAGTATTTATTAAATTCATTTTTTGATTGGCGGGAATCGAACCCACAACGCCAGTTTCACGGTCGAGCATCTACCCGACTACACTACAAGACTACAACACTACAACAGGCGTCCCAATCTTTCGTTTTATTTGTAGAATTGTGGTTCTCATTTCTAAATTCTATATCTATTATAGTAAAACTTACAAAAGAAAAAAAATTCATTAGCAGTGTTTTTACGTGGAAATATCTTTAAAAAAATTAAGCAGTATGGATGTTCAAAAATGAGCAAAGTGGTGAAACTTACACAAGTGTATAAATTGATTTATTAAGCCAGCCAAATGCTAGGTCGTAAGCCCAGGAATGCTGTGACATCCACCTTCATTCGTATGAAAAACGATAAAAGCTTCGTCGTATGTTGAGGCACCTATGATATATATATATATATATATATATATATATATATATATATATATATATATATATATATATTGATTTTATATCCGTAGAGTGAATATTCACGTGTCTGCTGGAATAAATAAAATAAAATAAGTCGTAACAAAAAGTTTACAAAGTGAAATAATGTTTTTAAATGTCGTAAGTATTCTTCCAAAAAAAATCACGATATTTCATAACTGGTGTCATTTAACATTTTTGGCACTACCGTAAGCTGTTGTAATAAAGCATGCAATAAGGGTGAGTTTTGGTATCTATTGGGTCTACTAAAATATGATTCGATGCAGTGGCAATAAATTACTTTCACCGCTTGGTGTTGGTTACATAGGTACAAGTAGGGTTTCACTATTGCGTGGATATTTAAAGGGCTGCAGTACCACTTCAGTTGCCATGCAAAACTGAACACTACTGCATATGTGTTTTATACACGCATTTTGTGGCAAACATGCAATTTATGCATCAAATCCGCAATAGAAACTGCAATTAAAATCATATTAGTAGATATTTTTATAAGGTAAGAGAGAAAATCCCTTGCATAACTAAAACGGAATATACCTACTTTATTATTCAATGAAAAATATTTCTACGTATCAACAGGAAATACATATTTTTGAATATTACTATTAGCGATTTATTGATTTAGATTGTTTTAAATAAATTACCTACCTACATATTTTGTGAGAAATCGGTGTGAATTGTTCTTTTAAATAGCTCAAAACTCTTCATTTTGTAGAAATTTTACTCAAATTTATTACTAAAGCTGAAAAAGCTCTTTTTTTAGCCATGATTAAGAATCAACGATGAATTGATATTTTTTCTGGGTTAATTTTTGCACGAACGATTTGTGAAATGAAAAAAAATATTATTATATATTATTATAAATACCATCAGAGTGGATCTTATCTATTCCTTTAAGGGGTTTGTAGTGATTATGCTTTTAATCATAAGGGCGGAATATCGTTAATTTATAATAATCCTTACAGGTAAAGTATCTGCCTGGCATTATTAGGTCTTAAGCTTTGTAGCTTAGTGAAGCACCGTCATATTTTAAATAAATATAATCATATATCCTTAAATAATTAATGAAATGTCAAATTATGACAAAATCGAGAAGTGCGTTTTTATATATAGTTGTGTTTTATAATTAATAATTAATAAAAAAATTCCAATAATAAATTAAAAATTAAATTTAACCACTAGTCCACATTTGAAAATATTTCCATTGTAATCTTCTTTCTCTCTTTCAAAATATTATTTTTGTATTAAAATCAGACAGTAACAATTTCATTTTAGTCTACATTTGACCTGATAATGTAATCACTATTCCGAAACCGGTAGTCATGAAATAGTGTTTTTTAATGTGGTATTACACAAAATAAACGATGAGTATTATTTATGGTTTAGTTTATATTCAGACCCGGAGATGGAAGCATCTTTGGATTCCAAAACTATTCGTCAAAATAAATAAAACTATGTGGTAAAAAACAAGTGTTTTCATTTACAAGTTATAAATTATTAAGTTATTACAAAGAAACGGGATTCCTACTAAGAGACTTGGGTCGATACATTTCTTTTTTAACGTTTTGAAGGTGGCTATTATTAATATGCACTCAATTTGGAGGGAGCCAGAGCTCGAGATAATTGAGGGGTTGTTAATCGGCTTATATCGGTTAAATCCGGAATCCGTATCCGCCCATTGGCGGAACTAGGCAATGAATCTCCCGCTACCTTCCGGTTGGAGGCTGTGGCGGAGTTTGGCTATAATTTTCGATCGGATATTGACAATATGTAAATTGACAATTTGAATAGGGTCCTGCCACTGCGTGTGAGAGTAGAGGGCAGATCTGCCAGATTTATTATTTTTAACTTAACCCGCTTGTCGCTGTTTTGAAAGAAGCTACAAATATCAGACAATAAACTAATACTTACTTCTTAAAAAAATTAGAGGTAAACTTCACATATTATATTATTTATTTATTTATTTGAACTTCATGTACAGAAAAAATAAGTACGTTGGCGGGCGTATTGCTAAAATGTAATATTTTGCAACCAACCAAAATGAGACTAGTGATATTGATCAAAACGTTTGATGCGTATATACCTGTTTGCGATCAGAGGGTAGATAGTACTTGAACATTTAAAATATATAAATTACAAATTGACATTTAAAAAGATATAAATTAAAAAAGATGTTACTGAGATAGTTGTTGATTATTGTTTTAAAAAAAATTATATGTGTTTTAAATCATTTTTTATGGGTACAATAAATCTTCTAACAGAAGTGGTTATTTAGTTTGGTTACCATGCAAAAATATCAGATATTAATCAAGGTAATATTTTAGATTCATGGCTTTATTGTAATATGGGACAGGAAATGGAGGAGGAACAGTAGGTACCACAGGAGAGAGAAAATCAGAAAAGCCAGAATACGGTTACGTTTCCCTAGTTAGTATCGCGAACTCTTGAGCCAATGTTTCAGGGATAAAACCCACTCTACCACAATTTTACTCGAATACCAAATTTTAATGGTAACCTGCTTTGCCTCACGAATAATTATGTAATTGAAATGTATGTAAATAAAATAAAAACATAAAATAATTATCTTCTTGAAATAGTCTAAGGCACTCAGGTTACATACCCGTACTCAATCGTGGCTTGTATAAGTTGTACACTGTTAATGTACAAGAACCTTGGAAATTGGAGGATGCATGTATATGTTTGAATTTAATAAATATGTATTATGTTTATAAATAAATATAAATATAAATCCTTTTTTTGTTTTTTTTTTTTATATGAATACTCGTACATATGTCAAATAGTCGATTACATTCTTAAATGTATGTCTCTTCTTACGAAACTACTGTATGATGTATTTCCTTCATTCCTTACCTCCAATCTTCGTGCATCTTCCCTACATAACGCCCCGGGATGATTTGCAGGATCGATTCTGTATTTTAGGAAATTGGATTTGTAGATTGTCGTCGATAAGAGAGAGATATGTAGTAGGGTTACGGGGGGTCACGTGAGAGAAAGCGAGGAAACCAGAAGAGAAAGATGCCCACTTAGATCTACCTCCAGCCTCCCAAACATCTTACACAACTCACCTATCTGTGCGCTGGGGTAAAGGACTCCTAAATCTGAATTATGTCCTTTTACTAAACCTCAATACATCCCTACATTAGCTAGCTACTTTTGTTATTTTTGGTCCTGAAATATTTAACATCTACATTATTATACTCGTCTTAATAATTTGTAATAAAATAAATTATTATGGCCAATAATTTATTTTATTGAACTTTTATTTATGTTTTGTAAACTTTTACACAGAATATCATTTTAATTGTTGATTAAATCGTTTTTTTTTATTGCATTACATTCTCTCACAAAGTAATTTAGCGTAGCCGTAATAATAAATATTCTATACTTCCGAGACCTTGAATATACATACATAGACTATCCAAACAATTTTGAACAAACTGATGAAACTATCGGTTTGTTTTTAAAAATTGTAACTAAGTTGAGGCAAAACCTAGAAATTCTGTCTTGACGTTAGCTACCCAAAGCAGTACCACAAACTGAATGATTAAAAAATGGCATTTACTTCAATAAATATAATATTCATTGATTATTCCATGAACAAACATAATTAAATAAACAATTAATTTTTATTTAATATATTTTATCATACACTGGATTATTCACCCTAGGGATGATACATCAATTTTATAAATAGGTGTCTCAAGATAACATGAAACACCGTTTATATGCAAGAAGCTGGAAGTCTCTTAGGACTCATGACCAGGCATTTGGCTGACAAAATTCTCGCTTTATACACGTGTGTAACGTTTTTCCCATTACACAAGTATAAAAAGTGATCAGTTAAGCTAGCTTAATAGCAATACCCTTTGATACGCAGATTTCCATCTTCTTTCATATAAACGACAGATATTTCATCATTTGAGACAGCTATAATACATTATATTAAAATTAGTTATTATTATGTTTCACTCCATCTATTAAATTAGCTTCTTTTGTTATACCTATGACCCTTTTGCATTATACGAGAGATGTCTCGCCGAAAAACTTATTTGAAGTAAAGGTCCCTCTTTTAGCCTTTGCCCCTTCAGATTGTGGTACAGAGGCTGCTTGTTCTTGCCATCATCCCTGATGTACACCAGAGATAAGGAAGGGGAGACATGTCAGATGAAACCTTTATACTTGTACCTAAAGTGTCCAACTTGTCACATACGCAACACATGAAGTGAACTTTTGTAATCCTTTTATTTTATGTTATTAATTCATGGATTTTATTTTACCATATAAAATATACTGACAATGCTTTTAAATGTATTTTGTGAAAAAGTTTGCATATTATAAAAGCCTTTTAAATAAAACTTTTGAATGCAAAAAGTACTTTTTTACCACTGCATAAAGTAATTAAAATGTAAACATTTCTTAAAGAAAATGTTTTTGGTCTATTTCTGTCTGTTTTTGGTCTAAGTTTAACCTTAAGTTACCCTTTAAATAAAAAAAAATACACTATGGTTTTTTTGGGCTCAAAATTATGATGATCTGACTTCCATCTTCATTCGAATAAAAACTTAAGTTGTGATACCTAAAACCTGTCTTAAGTTAAGATACCTAAAATGCAAAGAGTTTTTTTTAACGGAGTATACATTTTTTATACATTTTTTTATGAAAACTTGTTTCTTATTACTTGACTGATACTTTATGCAGATTTTCCCAATCTCCAATCAGTTGTTATAAGTTTTGAGTTAAATTTATCTAAATTTAGTTAAAAAATTCGTAAAACGTATTAAATGTAAGAAGTAAGAACATTTATTTACAGTCAAATTTCGTTTTTCTACGTACGTTGAAAACTATTTTATTTTTATTTTTATTCCACAACCTATTTTTACAAACAAAAAGTGTAGAAAAGGTTCGAATAAAATATTCACACGTTTCCATTAGTCACTCTGAGTGAATTTTCAGCTGAAGTTCGTAAAGCAGTCTACGCCTTACTTCAGATACGGCTATCCTCGAATCACGTACATACAAAGTGAGAGGTTATATAGCTATACGGAGAGCAGCATGAACTTGAAAATCGAACGTGCTTCGAGTGGTGTCCCGACATCGTCACACAAGTGGAAGGTATAGCCTCCTAGTGATAGAATGCACTTGAGCTTTGGGTGAAATAGAACGGGAGGCTCGATACCTTATATGGATGCTAGTCTTTGTCATTGTGCGGAGGCTTTATCAAACAAGTGTTTGGATATCGTTCAATTCTAGCATCGTGCAACAAGACCTTTAATAATTTATGATACTCACAGATCGTCATTTTGCAATCCGATTTCCGTAGACCACATTAGATCTTTGAAAATGTTTTCAGTTAAATAGTAAAAAAAATACAACAGAAATTTTATAACTCTCATAAATATATCATTTCATTTTCTTATGAAAAAAATATATGAAATATAAGTTTATAAGAAAATAGTTTTCAAAATTTAACTACTTAATATTTACATGTATTTCAGAGTGTCATAAGATGTTTTTCAGAGTATCAATAAAAAAATAATAAAAAAAACAACACAAAAAAACACTCTCCCATTTTTAGTTTTTTTACATGATTGAAATAACACAGTACAAAAAAGAAAAACAGTCATATATTAATTTAACAAAACGTAACAGTAATTTGGAATTTTCTACATCATTACAAATATTTACTACTCGGTACTAAGCGCAAAAAGGTATGCGGAAGGGGTCCAGGTAAACATTTTTTTTTATAATATGCAATAAGCAATAATCAATTTTATTTGACTGTGATATGATTGTTGTTCTCAATAATGCGCCGTTTATGTCATCAAAAATAGTATCAACACGTCAGGTGCGGCAAACGCGCTAGACGCGTATATATAACATTTTCCCCGGTGCGGAATACGCGCAAGGCGGGAATGGCTGATAATGCTTAAAAATATTATTGCGTCATTGAAAGTATAACCTTATACCTAGGCGCCCTTCAGGGGTAGTATTTTACAAAATGGCAATATATAAATTATCCTAATTTATTATTATTCTTATTACTTACAGTCTTGTAATAATATTTCATGTCGTGTTTAGTGAATAAAAATATACAAATAATTAATAATCTCATTCATGTATAAACGTATAACGTAAACTCAGCTTTACTTCCCTCGATGACTCATATTTATACTTGTTTATCTCAAAGCGAGAATAGATATGAGCCACGCGTGAATGCTACACACAATGAAAACAGTGTGTACTAGTATCTACAAAAATCAATTTCATACTTTTAATATGCTTTAAAAACGTTTTGAAAATTTCTATTTTGTTTTGTAAATAAAAAATATTTTCTTTTTAATATTTAAAAATACAAATTTTAAAATTTAAAACAATTAAAATTCGCAAGAAATTTAAATTTTTGTTAAGTATCTACTTACCTTTTGTATATGAAAAAAATGCCTCAAGTAAACGGCTCAAAAAACAATATTTGATTAACGTTACAAAATTATTCAAATGTACAGCGCTGCGTTCGAGAATGAAATACCGTTGTATTTCAGATGTTATCCAATTGATGCAAATCATTTCCAACCCCTCGTTTCAGGAAGCATGCCCTTGCAGTACGAAGGTAACATTACTAACAACCTGAATAATACCCCCCGCATCTGTTTTCCCTTTAATGAAACCAATTTGCTGAATATACGCACAGGAACCATAGATGTATCGAGTTTATTTTTGATTTTTGATTGCGATCATCTCAAAATAGACAATTATTCAAATATTCTGAAAAACAGCTGCATTTTTTTACTATCATAAAAAGTGTGTTTTAATATATAAAAATTAAAGTTCTAAAACGTTGAATATTAGTACAATGTGTATATTTTTCTTTTTTGGTGGTACCTGAAGGGCAGTAAAATCACCCTCCCTTTACATAATTGCCGATCAATATAACACTGCGACTCGACGCGTCGTTGCGTTTAAAGGCTTAAAAGAGAAATAAAAAAGCTTAATTATAATAGTAATCGATTGTTTTCCTTCCAGTACCCTTTATTATAACCTAAAATAATATGAATACCCATAAACATGCCATGCTTTTGTGGGATCTGTTTTGTATCAATAAAATATAATATTTTTTTACTTGTATTTAAAATATTTTCTGAAATGCAAAATAATAAAAAAATTTATGTGCGTGATATATTTTATACTTTTACCTGTACTTTTATTTTGAAGTTACTTTTTCTACATCGATTCACACTACATATGCAAAATCGCTTTTCGATCAACCGGTTTACTGGTAAATATGGCTTAATTCTGTTCCCGAAAAACCGGTAGTTTCAATTTATATGTGTTATTTTTACTGTAACACCAAAACTGTTACCAAAATAAGTTCAAACAGTTTAAAAGAGACAGGATTGACAATTGTAAATTCAGACTGAAAATCATATAGAAATAAAGTTCACCGTATCTTTTTCATTGTAAAGTATAATTCGTTATGTAAACTTTTAGAATATAGAATAACACATTCATAATTACCTATAAATTGTTGATTACATTTTTTTAAACCAATAATGCCTTTTTCGAGTATTTAGCGTAGGGAACTGCGTCTGACAGATGCGGCGTTAACTTGCATATCGATATATATTATTATCCTGAATATTGATTATACTATTATACCATTGATTATATAAAACATTAAACCTTGAGTGTAAGTCCCTCTTCAAGCACAAGAGCTCAGGCTCTTTTTTGGAGAGGCACAGTGATTCTAAAAGTATAAGTTTGCCATATGTATAAATGTTTAAAAATTGTATTATGTTTTACTTAAAAATGTAACTATTTTTAAAAAAATTATTAAAATTTATATAATATTATTAAATTATTAAGTATTCTTCTTTTTCATGAGCCCTCTGCCCTCCACTACTGGATAAAGGCTTCTATTTCTTCTATATTACTAAGAACTTCAAGGTAATATAACCATTAAAAATTAATTACCATTGTTTATATTATTTTCTTAAATATATTTTAATATATTTTAATGAAACTCAAAACCTGATATTCATAAAGTAACTTACTTTGAACCGGATTAAGATTAATTAAAATTAACCATATCGTCATGTTCTGCAAAATTTAATAAGACGGGGCAAAGATTTCCAAATTTAAGTGAACTTAAAGTAATGTCTCTTGCAAGTTCAGATGATTGCGTAGCAGATGTGGTATATGACATACAATAGGCTTATCAGATTAGACGGGAACATTAAACGTACCGCTGTATCTTATGAAATTGCCAATTCTGAAAACTTTGCTTGTTAAGCGTACAATATATAAAGGACATCTCAAAATTGCAATTAAACTTAATACTCGAACTGCTGTTGAAATGATTTTTCTTTGCCAAGGAATATATTTAAAGTCAATATGGTTACAATTCTATTATATTAAAGTGTCTTTTACGGTTTATTTTTTCCCCCTTTTTTTCTTATTTAAAATTATACATAAATTGGCTTCGTACTATATTGTAACATACTCGTATAAAGTACATCTAGGTACAGGTTATACCTTTGTAGGATTTTTTTATTATGTTTTAAAGTTATATAAGCATACAATAAAATAAGTCAATAATCAACAACCGTACAGAACGATTTCTTATTTTTTTCAATTTATTTTGAATTCTCGATCATAAGTAATGTCTTTTTTTTTATCAAATATCAAAATTTTCTTTATTTTCTTCGATCAATGTTTATTAAAAAAATGTTGAAGGTATTTTGGTAAGAAAAATATGTATGTATAACATTTATTCGTGTCTAAATACATACGTGTTTACAAATCTGGATTATCTCCAATCAGGATTTATTTTATTCATTATTTTTCGACATCTTGGCATAGATGAAGAGAAATATGGAAGTCTGGGCATTTACAGACCTTACGACCGTCATAGACTGGTTTAAGCGATCACTTTACACACGTGTAACATTCACCAATTCTACCCATGATTGATAACCACACTACTCAAATTCTTAGAACTTCTAGATTTATTTATTAAACTCGAAACACGGTGCTTGGCTTTACTAGAGACATCTATGGTGGGATGAGGGAAGCTTTTTTTTTAAAAACAGAAACTCTTTCATTTGTATGTGAGGTCCGAATCCTGGATTATATCCACATACTTGAGAAACGCTAGAAAATATAAATTTTAGAAAATATTCAATACATATGAAATAAATGAGTAAGGAAAAAAGGGTCAAACAAATAATGAAGCAAATGTAGTAGGAAATAGTAGCAGAGAAAGACCAAAAAAAAATTGGCATAATGATGTATATTAAACACTTGAAAGCAGTTGGTTCAGGAGTGTGAAAAATCGGTGGATATACATGAGAAGCTGCATGAATGTAGAAGAGGCAAAGATTGTATGCGAACACAGAGTGCTTTGGCGTTTTATTATACCTGCCTACCTCAGCACGGAAACAGCGTGATGGTTAGTTTAAGTAAGTTTTACGATAATGCATTCTGTGCACACATACCTGCATTTGATGATGATCCTTAAAATATTGTGAGTGTTGTGAAAATCGCTACTGATTTAAATAACGTTTATAAATCTCAATCGCTACACTGTCGCCCTTCCTTACAATAGACTATTGAACGAATAAAGTTGATCGAAAAATTTGCATAACTATTATGACATTTTCCAATCT
The DNA here is from genome assembly GCF_059751285.1 of Brachycentrus maculatus. NCBI lineage: Eukaryota > Metazoa > Arthropoda > Insecta > Trichoptera > Brachycentridae > Brachycentrus > Brachycentrus maculatus. The sequence goes on along the minus strand of NW_028281121.1, from coordinate 1,078,174 downwards.
CATCTCTCCCTATTTAGAACGTAAAATAAATTCTTATCGGAAGAATACAAAATACACCGTCCTACTTGTTATCTTCCCCTGTTCCCTAAACTCTGTATAAATCTTTATACTCCTTACCTGCTTTACATCATGGTAACGAACTCAGTAATACTTCATTCCATTTTCCTAAATAATAGCTCTTTTGTTCTCAATTTATTTACTTACTGCATTTAAAAACTGTCAAACAAATATATCCATGAATACTTCTAAAAATTTACTGTCGATTTTTGATAAATTGAAAACAAACATTGTTTTTAAATTAAAATATACAGCTGAGATTGTTTAAAAATTTTAATCATCTCCAGTCAAAAAAAATTGTCGGGTTGTGGTCCAGTGGTTAGTGTCGCGGACTCTTGGGCTAGAGTTTCTCAGTTTGAACCAGCTCTACCACAATTTCATACCTATTTCACACATAACATAAATTAAAGGAGCTTTAATTGGGATGTTTTAAAGCTTCCACCGTACTCTTCTGATTAAGCTCCTTCTGATTTATACCTTTTTTTATATACATATATATTAAAAAATGATATAAATGGAAATAAATAAAACGACGGAGGAGGTGAAAATAGCACTAGACAACACGTTTTTTGCATCGACACCCTAAAGTTTCTATTTAAATTGCACTTAAAAGGTACACAGGAAGATGGAAGAAAGTCAATTAAAATCATAAAAATTATGTAATTAACTAAATTAATAAAGTATATTCGAAAATAAAATGTTTTCTTGAAAAAATACGTCAACCTAATAATCGTAGTATGAAAATTAAGTATTTTTGTAAATAAAATTAAACCACAAATATGGTATATCTCTTCTTTTTTTTAATGTATGGAAGTGTGAAAACAAAAAAAACTCTAATGTAAAGTGGTGTAAAAAGAGTAAAAGGTGCACTGAAGTCAGTTATGAAAACTAAATGAAAGCATGTACTGGCGGTACACAACGAAGTCCTAGTTCCAACCCTTATGTTTGGATGTTAAGCATGGAGTTACCAAAAAAAGGATGAAAGTAGTCGAAATGCGATCCCTCCGACGAATGTGCGACAAAACAATGTAAAATAGATGTTCTAATGGTGGAGTAAAGAAGGAATGCTAACCTGAGGTAAGCATTATCGATCAAATTAAGAAATAAGTTGAAATGACATGTGGAAAGAATGTGAGAAGAAAGAATAGTTAAGCAAATTTATGAGGCGAATATAGTTTGAATTGGGAGTAAAGCAAGACAGAAGAAAACTTATGGTATGTTAAACACTTATCAGGTATGTTAAAAACTTAAAAACGGTCGGGTCAGCGCTTACCCCTACGGGGAAGCAGCGTGATAGTTAGTTATATTATATTCTGAGTATTAATATCAGATGAAAAAATCATTTGTGCCTTACTGTAGGATATTATTTTTTTTGGGTAAGCACCTAAAATTAAGTGATACATTAAATATATAAAATGAACTATTTTATAAGATAAAACAAAAAAAAAACGGGTGCCACATATCTCCAAAAATATTTTGGAATGAAATCAGAGTTATACTTATACATCACAGCAAGAAAGCCGAATCAAATATTGATGGGTTTGCTTCCATGTCACCCCGTGGATTTTTGTTTTTTTTTTACGGAATATAATATCCTTTGAACAGACGTCACATGATATATCTTAATGTAGTATTTGTATTCTGAACATGCGTGGGTCAACCAACGTATCTGCTTTATTTTATTGAAGGGTTCTTACAAAATCATTTGCCATAAAAACAAAACAGATTTCTTACGATCATTTTATAGTCATTTCGTATTCATAAACGTATCCTCAAAGGATTACGCGTATGAAAAGTTATTATTGTTCCAGTATATAAAACTGAACTAAGGCTACATTTATTTGTATTTGAAGAGAAAATATGCATACTATTTTTTCCTTTTTAAAACGTTCACAATTCAGTATGTAGAAAATACTAAGCTCTATATTTTAACAAAATAACCGTGAAATTATCTCACATTTTTTGATGACGAGTTTTTTTTCAAATTTCTGAATTCGATACATTTATATCAACAACATTTTGAGTGTATCCAAATACTTGTTCACAAAATCTGGATTATCTCCTATTACAGGAGTTATCTTCATATTATTTTTTGATAATCCAGATTTTGTGAACAAGTGTTTGGACACACTCAAAATGTTATGAATAAATTATCTGGTCAAATAATAAGCTTTAAAAATAAAAATGAATATGATATTTTCTGGCGTTTATGAGAAACAAAGTGTGTGATTATAATCCAGGATTCAGACCTCACATAATAATAAAAGAGTTTCTGCTCAGTAAAAAGCTTCATTTCTTTTCACCAATAGATGTCTCTAGTAAAGTTCTAGTGATTCAAGAACAATGTTTCAAAATTGTTTCAAATATAAAAATATATATAGAACTTCCAAGAATTTGAATAGTGTGGTTGTCAATAATGGGTAGAATTGGTGAATGTAAAGTGATCACGTGTGTAAAGTGATCACTTAAACCAGCCTTTGACGGTCGTCAGCCCCGTAAATGCCCAGACTTCCATATTCTTCTTCATATGGAATGAGATGCCAAAAAATAATACATTTATATCAAGATTATTTATTGATATCTAAACCAAGATGAAGAAAAAAAAGTCTGGGCACACGTGAATGTTCAATTATGAATAGAATGCTGACTGGTACAATTTATATAAAGTGATTACATACTCAGACAATAACAGGTTGCGACCCCTACAAATCCCCAGACTTTCATATTTTTTATATCAGGCTATAGCCATGGATCTTCCTCGAAAGATATCGAGAGGAAGACCAAAAAATTTATACATATTGATGCCACAGAAAAATAACATGATTCGAAGGCATAGTCTGTGACGTTTTTCATGATTAAAGTACCCTCAACCTGAGGACAAGGAGAACTGACCCCAGCAGTCTACAACGACGATAAATTGGGATGGAACAAGAAAGAAGAAGAAGATTTTTTTATGTATATTATTTTATATGAATTTACTCTTTGGGCAAACGACGATTGCTGTGAGCGATTACTAGAGCAGCTTTTTTAATCTTTCCACAGATATATCAAAATCTTTGGTTTTCTGGTGCAATGCGACGAATGTAATTTTCAGAACCTTTCAGAAAATAGATAACTGAATTTCCCATAACTAAGTTGCACGTCACGTTTCAGGCCTCCATCCTATTTTTCTTTTTTCTATTTTCTCATAAACCTCGGGTGTGACCAAAGATAATACATCCTACAGTTTATTACTGGAAAAGTCGTGTGTATTTCCTGATTTAATAGCGTCCATTAGAACTGCGCTCCGCGTAGTGGTAACATTTATTTATTAAAATAAGCCTTATCGTAGGGGTGGGAGTATTTATTATGTCATTCTGTATGGCAAAATTATTTTTTCATTCACTTAGTTGTGTCAAATGAAAGTTAAGCTAAATATATGGCCAATATTTTGAACAAATTATTGCAACCATTATTTAACTGAGGAATCTCGTGTTTAAACGAAATAAAACGCACGTTTTACATACATTCATGTATAAAATTGAAATTAAAAACGCAGATACATTCTTAAAATTATTTGATTAGTAAATATAACCGACATTAATGAGATCACTGATTTGAATCCAGGCTGGTCAGCAATAAAGTGTTTATACCTTTTTATCCAAACTGAGTTATGTGTTTATGTAGCATAAAATTAATCACATTTCAGCAACATAGGGAATTCTTAATAAATTGAATACCAAACTAACTAGCTAACTATCACGCCACTTTCCCGCAGGGGTAGGCAGAGAGAATAGAACGCCACACCACTCTGTCCTTGCAAACATTCTTCGCCTCTTCCATGTACATGCATCTCCTCATACATACCCGCCGATTGTTTCGACTCCTAACCTGACCATTTGGCATACTCGATCGTGCCAAGTTTTTCTCGGTCTTCGTCTGCTCCTTTTCCCAATTCGCCTCATAAATTTGTTTTACCGTTCTTTCTTCACTCATTCTTTTTACATGTCCAAACCATCTCAACACACCTTTTTTAATTTTAGCCAATAATATCGGTTAATACTGGTATTAAAATAAAACTTGAATAAAAACTACAATTATTTTAAAGTTTGTGTATTGTGGTTAAATAAATGAGTTTCAATTTTTTTTAATTAATCAAAGATTGATCGATATCTACGTTTTTTTAGACAAATTACTAATTTTCTTTCACCCGCAATATGATGAATTATGTGGTATATACCATGTACGTACGTTGTATACGTATATACGCATACAAAATTATTCATCAGTATCCTAAATCTCGAGGTAAGCAAGATGATAAAAAATAAATATAAAATATCAAACAAAATAACAGATAATTTTTTTAATATATTTACCTACCGAGTAAAACTAAATTGATACAATGTTTAGAAAAACACCGTATTACCATAAAAACTCTTAATTTATCTTCAAATTACCCAAATACTGACAAATAATAAACATTTTTGTTCATTTATGGTTAGTAATATTCTATGGTATAAACTTTAAATACAAGTACTACAAAGAAGTCCCGTATATAAAATGTTGCAGTGGCCGATGCCGCGTGGTTAGTTTGTAGTGATAAATAAATTATATTTAAGCTCACAGTTCACGTGCTAATACCATAAAGTTTGAACTGAAAGTCGCCAGCGCTGGCTCTATTGGGTTCGGACACGGAACAGTTTGGGCAAACTGCTCCGAAATGTTCGCTACAAATTTGTATTCATGGTCAGCAAGTCTAGAAAATATTTAGGGCTGCTAGCATAAGCTGCATTGTATTTTTTTCGTCAATTTTTTTTACTGCATTTTAACCTGTTCGGGAATGAGTTTCTGCGGAGAAAACTGTGTTGCGAGCTTTTTTTTTTTAATTTTAATCCATTTTTTTTTATTCTTTGTTTTTACCATAGTTACTGCTATAAGCAACACATTTTCTTGAATAAAAATATTATTACACCAGTAAACTACTATTTTTGAACATGGTAAATGCTAAAAACAATATTTTTTTATCATAGTCAATGCTAATAAGAAACATATTTTCTTAAATAAATACAATATATACGAGTGCAACAGTAAACAAGTTTTTAACAAAAAATTATCAATGTTTTATTTCATGGACTTTCTTTGACAAGGTCATTACGATGACGTTACACAAACTTTATCTCTAGTAAAATATGTATCGTTGTTAAAACATAAAATTTTTCTCAAGTGTGGTTTTAGTGTTTAAATACAACCACAAATGATGGTTATAGTGCCACTTTATAAATAATTGTCACTGAAACTGAAAAAGTGTATGAAACCGAAAAAACATTTGTTAAAAAACTCCTAAAAGGTACTTTTACTGATAGAATCCAGCAAAAATAATATGAAGTATAACTATGTAGGTATGTAGTTACTTGATGGCATCATTCGAAGTTATACTAAAAACCAAATATATAAGACAAATTATTGAACTAATTGTTTATACAATTCAATCGATTAAAAGTATTTATTAAAACCAAATCGTTCGATTGACGATTGAGCGACGAAAAGGTTCATACTAACCACCCAGCATATAACTAGAGACCGGAACTATTCTAGTCTTCCGTGTTCACTTAATACGTTTGGAAACATGTTGCATCTTACTTGAAGGGAACAATAAAAGATATATATTGCATAAACTCAACAAAGTAAAATGATAACTTGGGCTTTGTAACATTTCTATAAACTAACGTATGCCAATATGAATTGAAAATTGTGATCGTACCTCGAATTGAATTTAAAATCGCCCTGTTTCGTCCAAAACATTTATCTATAATATTGTAGCGTTTTTACTCATTGAAACAATAATTTATTTTAACCTTAAGGAGAATTAAAAAAGATATGTATACTAAAGGTGTTTCATTTCTTGAACGTTTTTCGGAGATACTTTGTAGCACATTTTATAAACTTTATAAAATTAAACAACTTTGTTTTAACCACTTTTTTATTATTAGTACACTTCACTCAACCGGTTTCGACAAGAACCTTGTCATCATCAGGGTTTATGGAATTCTAAAGCATTAAAAACATGAAAATACTCATGGTTAATTACATTAATATAAAACTTGAAGGTTGAAGTATAAGCAGGGTCATGATAAGCGGTATTGCATAAGCCGCAGCTAGATTTCAGAGTCACTTGGACGTTAGGTAATTAAAAAAAAAAGAGAAAATGGAAATGTCGCATTCAGGGTGATATTTATTTTATTCTCTGTATTTTATTTTATGAAACAGTTCTTTTTTAATGGTGTTTTATTTCTTCAAGATGGTCGCCAGAACCCCCTGACCCACTCGTACCAACTGTCGCTACAATTTATCCTGTTCAGTGATTTCAGATAGAATATGGAAGTTTCATTAAAGTCGAGGGCGCCAAAATGGAAAAACACATTTTAATGCATTTTTAAATGTTTTGAATATTAATAGCTTCATTTGCATTTCATTTAGACATAATATAAATATAATTTGTGTTGATTTTACACTGTGTACTAAAATGTTTATCTACAAAATTTTAAAACGATATCTGTAATACCACTCTATCAAGGCATTTTTAATTTGTTCAATTTTAATTTACTCTCGTTATTCCATATAATCTGTAGTGTAGTAGTATGCGCGTTTGACTACTGTTCTGGAGGTGTGCCAGGGTTTAGTTCGCAGTGGGGTCAAAATAAATATGAGTGATTTTCAATCTCATATTTATCACCCTGGAATGGTACAAGAAGCGTAAAACTGATCTCTTCGCCCTCATGCAATTAATGATCAAGATAAAATTGTGTTGATAAGATGCAGTGCCCCATGCACCAATGGGTGAAAGAGAATATTACAATCGACTGTGTTTAATTTTTTTTATGAAATAAAATCATTTCGTCTTCAGGACATTTGTACACACTAGGCGTCCAAATCATTGAAATAAGCATAAATACGGGTATGCAACCCCGAGCGCCCTAGTAATTCTCTTTTTCTACCAACTATTTTCTTTCACATATGTGAAATACATACTGCTATATAGCAGTAATGTCCAGAGCTCCCTAGGTTTCTTCACGTATGTCATCAGTATCCTTTTAAATATTTTACACCCCTTTCTCAAATTTGAAGCTCAGAACTGATCACCTTGCCTTCATATGACATAATAAGCCAAGCTTAAACCTAGTCGATTCAATAAGGTACCTTTTTCATCATCTAGATGTAGATAAGAGTCGAAGAAAGTAAAACAATTTTTAATAACATCAAAATATAACCTTTGCCTACTAGTTGAATATTTGTATGAACTTGCTTTTAAAACGGGTTTATTCAATGTATAAGTACATAATATTTCCATGAATTAGCTTTTAAATCAGTATGTACGATGTACTCGTATATATATGTACATAAAATTTGTATGAACTCACATTTTATATCGGGATCTACGATGTGTGCATACATAATATTTGCGTGATGTCACTTTTCAAATCAGTATCTGCGACGTATACGTACATAATCTTTCCATAAACTCACGTTTCAAATCGGCATCTACGATGTATACATACATAATATTTTTAAGGGCGCAAAATGCACCTTTCCTCTCCAACCACCTAACGAACGACAATTAAAAAGCTTTCATTCAAAACATCGAGTGTCCTCTTTGGCTTTTGCAAAACCGTCACAAACTAGGGGTCCATTAGGCTCAGTACTTAAGTACCACATTCTCTTGCGAGCGAAGTGCGACTGCATAAAAAGGTGTAATCATTAATAAACTCGCAAACATTGGTCAAATGTTTTAATTTTGTTTTTTGATGAGCGGGCACGTTAAAATGCGCGTTTATTTGAATGTTGGCGACCGGGTATTAGGGTGCGCGTCAGTACAAACATGTCCGCAAATACGTTCCGAAAGCTCAACTTTGTACCAGTCCGGACAGATTTGCACGCTTCGATGCCCACAAAGCCGCCGGACACTTCTTCCTTGTATCTCCCAGTACTCTTGGACCGTGCACTCTGCCAAGGGTCGACTTATTACACAGTTTTCCGTTTCCTGATAATAACCTGTTAGCTCTACATTTGGCATCGTATTCTTGTTACGTGAAAATTCACAAAAAACGTATGTTTTGGCACAAATGAAGTCGCCTCTTAAATAAAACGTATTTGTTGACGTAAATTCTTACTACGAAACATTTGGAAATATTCTCAATATAACGATTTTTTTAAGTATTTGTTTTAAATGGCAGGTATGATTTATATTTAAACATTTTGTTCTCCACATTACCATCAAACATTTTTTTTTTATTTCTCTTTACACTTTATCAAATATACACATTACACGTGCTTTCATATATGGTTTCTAAGGAAAAATTAACAATTAAAGTTATGAACGAAATAACACAGTAGATTTAATAGACCGGAGTTTATCGTTTTTTTTTTAGTTATTTTTCTGATATTAGTAAGTGCAGAGTTTTTTTTAAGTGGTGGGCAATTAATATCAGTCATAACCATGTCTAGCTTTATCGAAGATTTCCGGAGATGTATCTTATGTTATTTTAGACCAAGATTTCAAACCCTTGCTACGCAAATTTTCATGCATCCACCAAACGTTAATTCTGTAAAATGACTTGGCAAAGAGTAGGTTTTATAACTACGGTTCGTATTACAAAGACATTATTGCATAATAAAGTAGAAGTAGTAAAATAGGTAAGCAAAGATATAAACGCGTTTTTACTTTGGATCCATATAACTTAGATCGCAGTATCCTCTGCTAATTGCATATACTCTTCAATAAACATCTTAACATTTTTATCATTATTTCATGAATTAATTAGGCAGTCACAATAAGGTAAAATCTATCCATTTTTCATTTAAGTTTTACTTAGTAAATACCACCTTTTCTTAAAATCTATTATGACACGTGTTCTGATGCATTCTGCTTCAATTTCAAAAACCATACGGTGTTGGAAAATGATGCGGAACGCATCAAAACAAGTGTCATAATAGATTTTAAGAAATAGTGGTATTAACCCAGTAAAACTTAAGTTGTTTTTTTTTTCATTATAATTGATAATTAGATAACACATTTTATAACTATATGTATATGTTATGTGTTTTATGTTTTTCTTTATCTACACATGAAAAAGGTACAATATTAAAAGTCTACATAAGTATGTACTAAGTGAGTGAGTCTTTGCCGAGCATCCTGATTAGGGAAGAAAAAATATTATATCTAATATTAATTCCAAAAGGAACCCTGGAGCATATGTTATCAAAGGGCCCAAAGAAGCGCTTTCCAAGCACAATGTCACATTTCGCATACATAACGCAGCCTGGACTCGAACCGAATACATAATTCAAACAGGAACGCGAGAAAAAATAAAGGACACGTGTGGTGAGGGTGTTCCTTCCAGAAAGAATGGCTGAAGGGAAAAATGTGGGACAAAACGAAGATGCATCGAAAGCGAGAAGCAATAATTGGATTTGAAGAACTGCTCGCCTGAATGCCAAGTGATGCCTCAGCCAAGAACATTATTCCAATACAGATGATGTCGAAGCTGAAAACTTCACCGAGTAAAGTATGCACCCCCTACTAGAAAGGGGTAGAAAAAACATTATTTCTAACTATGACTCTATACAAATATAATGCCCTTTTTATATCAGTGTCTTGCTGTGCAGAATTTTTAAATATGTTTGTATAATAATATGAACGTTCATACTTTTGTTTTTCCCTTCCTACATTGAGATATGCGACGTGACCGCATGTACTTTACATTATTACGAGTAAGTGAACATACATAATACGGTGTAAGTCATTCCATTACTGATGTAGATATGAGTATTTTCAACTTATATGTAAAGTATTTTAAATGAATTTTAAAACATTAGTAATCATTTAACAATATTAGTACCAACTATTTATTTTATCGAACACTGGATAATTCACTCTACGGATGAGATGTATATATTTATCTCATTCGTAGGATCGGCTTTATATAACGTGCTGTTCATAAAAGAGCAATTTCATTTGATGTCATTATTCGGATATTATATATATAGCAAGGTTATTCCAAAAATAGCCCTTAACCCCTAAAACGCGGGTGGCCACTGTAGTGCGGTTCCGACTCTCGTAGTTTGCTCCGCGAGTTAATTGGTCGTCGGATGGGCTTGACACATAACTCCATTATTCACACAGTGAACCCGAAATCAATAAACCTGTTATTACTACTTCTCCGAGTGCATATAGCTACCAAAAGGTTATTTATAACTCCTGATATACACGTACACGTATATCAAAATATAATCCTTTCAAATAAGGCACTTTCATTGGAAATCTAACTAACCAACAGTCATGCCGCTTCTCCGCAGGAGTAGGCAGAGAGAAAATAACGCCATATTACTCTTTATTTGCAAACATTCTTCACATATTCCATATTCATGTATCTCCTCATACAAACTCGCGTATTATTTCGACTTTGCTTCCAAATATTTGACTTACCTGAGATCACATTTTTACAGCATTCAGTCTATTTTCATCCTTGTTTTTCCTATATTTTAGGATTGAAACCAGGACTTCGTTGCGTACTGCCAGTTAAGCTTCGGGACGTTTTTATTTCCGTTCACTCTGTTTCCAGCAATCACTCATCTTTCTATATCTTTTTTTAAGACAAATATTTGGTTTTTACAATTTACAAAAAAAATCAATTTCATGCTTTTTCTGTGAGCCTATGCGGCTCATTATTAAAATTGATATCAACTTGTAGTGGAGTGGGTGATACTTTAATTTAATCAATCTTATACTTTAACTAGGTTGTTTTTTTAAATTAATTCTGATCTTGAAAACAAATTCGTGTTTCAAATAACTGAGCAGTTTGCACATGTTTGAGCAAACAACTATTCCTCATTTTTATCATGAAAGTCACATCATGACATTGCATTATAAAATAATAAGTTATCTGTCAGTTAAATACTGTAATATTTATTCAATATAACCCTGGACCTGAAGCGGAGGGCTGATCACCTTTCCTTCATGTGTTAATGATCAAGATAACACTGCGTTTATATGATGCAGTGCCCTATGCACCATAGGGTGCGGATAAGGGTTTGAATTGAAAAAAAATAAATACAGGAATCATAAGAATATATTTATCAAGTAGTGTTGTAGGTGTTTAAGTAGAGGGAAATGCTACATATACACAACTGTACAAACATTCAATATATGTACATTATAAAGTCTTTATGATAAATATTTTTCTCGTGAATAATATTCTCATCTGTATTTCGTTCCGAAGAGGTTATGCCAGTTGTTCGGAATTTGGCCGTCTGACTTGTGAATTATTGATCATTGTGTTCATATTTTATGGAGTTTGTATTGGAAATCTCATTGATAAAAGAGTGTTCTGGATTCCGTTACTCTTGCAACATCAAACAGATCTCCGTTCTCGACATGAATTCAAAACTTTTCAATTACAATTTATCGGAAATTGGATGCGTACTGCTGAATAAATCATATGATTTTTGAGTTCAAAAATTTCCCCACCAAATTAATTCTACGTGAAAAAAAATGCAAAAGAGTTGTATTTTATATTCATTAATGAGTTATTAAAACGTAAAAAAAAAAAAATTTAATTTTTCTTTTTAAATATCACTATTTTTTTAAAATCTACTATATACACGTGTTTCGATGGATTCATCATCATTATCAAATACCGTATAATGATGCCGATTACATCAAAACACGTATTGTAATCATTATGGATTTTGATTAAAAAGTGGTTTTTACCTAGCAAAATTTAAATTAAAAATAAATAAATAATGTCACATATTGAATACCAAATCAATTTGTAATAAGGTGTTGAATTATTTTAACGGAAAATGTATTACAATAAAATTCTAAGGTGGTTAGTTATTTCATCATTATATTCGTTTGCAGGTGTATAAATACAAACAAACTTAATTAATAAATATTTTAAAATATATATTAATCCATATTTTATTATATATTTTATCTAGATATTAAAATCAAATAATATGAAATGCAACCATTTTCATTGTTGGGTCAAAAACTTAATATTAATTTCACTTTTTTAACGTATTAAATGTTATTTTTTTAATGAATGCAATGCACGATTAGCACCAAAATAATCAATAATTTTGGGTCAATTTAAAATGTATAGTATTGCAATACATTAGTGCTACGGTTATCCAAGGAACTGTTATTTGAAATACACAGAAATGTTCAAATACACGTAAGTTAAAGCTTTATTGGTTTACTGTAATAAATTAATCATGTACGTAGTTTGTACAATGAAGTTAGCCAGAGATTGGATGCTGAGGCAATATGCAAATATCCCGCAGCTTTGGTTCGTACAACCAGTTGCCCAAAGCCTCGACTAGACGTACCCTTGTACGTATACAAACTAGGGTTTCAAGCAGATTAAAAGCGAAACTGATTAACTGGTTTTTCTAAAACCGAGGAACCGTTTTTTTTTTTACTTAATTAACCGTTTTTTAACCTATATCTTAATGTAAATAACGAAAATTAATATTTTAACTGCAAATACAAATGATACTCAAAATTGATTGATAAATTCGTAAACAAAGATTGACGCTTCCCATTAAAATCGTTCTAAAAAAGTACAACACGCTATTTAGATTAATTTTCAAAAATAAAATATGTTGTTCTTATAACTGTGACACATACTAAACCTATTAAATTTATTATTGTACTTGTTCTCTGCTTATTAAATAAACAAGGCTCCATAAATCGATAATTTTACTATAAAATTTATTTGCCATATAAAATTCTCCTTACCACTTATTGATAAGAAGAGTGTTATATTGTACAACAAAGTTAACAATGCTTTTAATAAACAAAAAAATCAAATATCTTCTGTAATCAAAAATATACAAAAAGTTAACGTTTAACTATTTAAATATAATTTTTTTGTTGACAATTTTAGTATCTATTTCTAGTTACTTACATGAATACCTTGAATAAAAGCAATAAATATATTTATATTCCAGCACTAAAACTTGTTGTAACTCTTATATCAGTAGACACGTATAATAAATTGGTAAAATATATTTTGTTACGAAGATTGATACAGTAAATGTTGAGTTACTATGAATTAAAATATTTTTGGTACCAAAA